>NC_084614.1:76022212-76109712 GCF_033978795.1 Nerophis ophidion
TGCACACTGAAGTACCATGTGACCACTTCTACTAAAGTTGACTCCTACTAAATGTAGTCCACACATGCTGCACACTGACTACTCTAAAGTTGACTCCTACTAAATGTAGTCCACACATGCTGCACACTGACTACTCTAAAGTTGACTCCTACTAAATGTAGTCCACACATGCTGCACACTGACTACTCTAAAGTTGACTACTAAATGTAGTCCACACATGCTGCACACTGACTACTCTAAAGTTGACTCCTACTAAATGTAGTCCACACATGCTGCACACTGACTACTCTAAAGTTGACTCCTACTAAATGTAGTCCACACATGCTGCACACTGACTACTCTAAAGTTGACTCCTACTAAATGTAGTCCACACATGCTGCACACTGACTACTCTAAAGTTGACTCCTACTAAATGTAGTCCACACATGCTGCACACTGACTACTCTAAAGTTGACTCCTACTAAATGTAGTCCACACATGCTGCACACTGACTACTCTAAAGTTGACTCCTACTAAATGTAGTCCAAACATGCTGCACACTGACTACTCTAAAGTTGAATCCTACTAAATGTAGTCCACACATGCTGCACACTGACTACTCTAAAGTTGACTCCTACTAAATGTAGTCCACACATGCTGCACACTGACTACTCTAAAGTTGACTCCTACTAAATGTAGTCCACACATGCTGCACACTGACTACTCTAAAGGTGACTCCTACTAAATGTAGTCCACACATGCTGCACACTGACTACTCTAATGTTGACTCCTACTAAATGTAGTGCACACATGCTGCACACTGACTACTCTAAAGTTGACTCCTACTAAATGTTGTCCACACATGCTGCACACTGACTACTCTAAAGGTGACTCTTACTAAATGTTGTCCACACATGCTGCACACTGACTACTCTAAAGTTGACTCCTACTAAATGTAGTCCACACATGCTGCACACTGACTACTCTAAAGTTGAATCCTACTAAATGTTGTCCACACATGCTGCACACTGACTACTCTAAAGGTGACTCTTACTAAATGTAGTCCACACATGCTGCACACTGACTACTCTAAAGTTGACTCCTACTAAATGTAGTCCACACATGCTGCACACTGACTACTCTAAAGTTGACTCCTACTAAATGTAGTCCACACATGCTGCACACTGACTACTCTAAAGTTGACTCTTACTAAATGTAGTCCACACATGCTGCACACTGACTACTCTAAAGTTGACTCCTACTAAATGTTGTCCACACATGCTGCACACTGACTACTCTAAAGTTGACTCCTACTAAATGTAGTCCACACATGCTGCACACTGACTACTCTAAAGTTGACTCCTACTAAATGTAGTCCACACATGCTGCACACTGACTACTCTAAAGTTGACTCCTACTAAATGTTGTTCACACATGCTGCACACTGACTACTCTAAAGTTGACTCCTACTAAATGTAGTCCACACATGCTGCACACTGACTACTCTAAAGTTGACTCCTACTAAATGTAGTCCACACATGCTGCACACTGACTACTCTAAAGTTGACTCCTACTAAATGTTGTTCACACATGCTGCACACTGACTACTCTAAAGTTGACTCCTACTAAATGTAGTCCACACATGCTGCACACTGACTACTCTAAAGTTGACTCCTACTAAATGTAGTCCACACATGCTGCACACTGACTACTCTAAAGTTGACTCCTACTAAATGTAGTCCACACATGCTGCACACTGACTACTCTAAAGTTGACGCCCACTAAGTGTGGTGATATGTGAGTGCTGCACACTGACTACTCTAAAGTTGACTCCTACTAAATGTAGTCCACACATGCTGCACACTGACTACTCTAAAGTTGACGCCCACTAAGTGTGGTGATATGTGAGTGCTGCACACTGACTACTCTAAAGGTGACTCCTACTAAATGTAGTCCACACATGCTGCACACTGACTACTCTAAAGTTGACTCCTACTAAATGTAGTCCACACATGCTGCACACTGACTACTCTAAAGTTGACTCCTACTAAATGTAGTCCACACATGCTGCACACTGACTACTCTAAAGGTGACTCCTACTAAATGTAGTCCACACATGCTGCACACTGACTACTCTAAAGTTGACTCCTACTAAATGTAGTCCACACATGCTGCACACTGACTACTCTAAAGTTGACTCCTACTAAATGTAGTCCACACATGCTGCACACTGACTACTCTAAAGTTGACTCCTACTAAATGTAGTCCACACATGCTGCACACTGACTACTCTAAAGTTGACTCCTACTAAATGTAGTCCACACATGCTGCACACTGACTACTCTAAAGGTGACGCCCACTAAGTGTGGTCATAATGTGAGTGCTGCACACTGACTACTCTAAAGGTGACGCCCACTAAGTGTGGTGATATGTGAGTGCTGCACACTGACTACTCTAAAGGTGACGCCCACTAAGTGTGGTGACATGTGAGTGCTGCACACTGACTACTCTAAAGGTGACGCCCACTAAGTGTGGTGATATGTGAGTGCTGCACACTGACTACTCTAAAGTTGACGCCCACTAAGTGTGGTGATATGTGAGTGCTGCACACTGACTACTCTAAAGGTGACGCCCACTAAGTGTGGTGATATGTGAGTGCTGCACACTGACTACTCTAAAGGTGACGCCCACTAAGTGTGGTGATATGTGAGTGCTGCACACTGACTACTCTAAAGGTGACGCCCACTAAGTGTGGTGATATGTGAGTGCTGCACACTGACTACTCTAAAGTTGACGCCCACTAAATGTGGTGATATGTGAGTGCTGCACACTGACTACTCTAAAGGTGACGCCCACTAAGTGTGGTGATATGTGAGTGCTGCACACTGACTACTCTAAAGGTGACGCCCACTAAATGTGGTCATAATGTGAGTGCTGCACACTGACTACTCTAAAGGTGACGCCCACTAAATGTGGTCATAATGTGAGTGCTGCACACTGACTACTCTAAAGGTGACGCCCACTAAATGTGGTCATAATGTGAGTGCTGCACACTGACTACTCTAAAGGTGACGCCCACTAAATGTGGTCATAATGTGAGTGCTGCACACTGACTACTCTAAAGGTGACGCCCACTAAGTGTGGTGATATGTGAGTGCTGCACACTGACTACTCTAAAGGTGACGCCCTACTAAGTGTGGTGATATGTGAGTGCTGCACACTGACTACTCTAAAGGTGACGCCCACTAAGTGTGGTGATATGTGAGTGCTGCACACTGACTACTCTAAAGGTGACGCCCACTAAGTGTGGTGACATGTGAGTGCTGCACACTGACTACTCTAAAGGTGACGCCCACTAAGTGTGGTGACATGTGAGTGCTGCACACTGACTACTCTAAAGGTGACGCCCACTAAATGTGGTGATATGTGAGTGCTGCACACTGACTACTCTAAAGGTGACGCCCACTAAATGTGGTGACATGTGAGTGCTGCACACTGACTACTCTAAAGGTGACGCCCACTAAGTGTGGTGATATGTGAGTGCTGCACACTGACTACTCTAAAGGTGACGCCCACTAAGTGTGGTGACATGTGAGTGCTGCACACTGACTACTCTAAAGGTGACTCCCACTAAGTGTGGTGATATGTGAGTGCTGCACACTGACTACTCTAAAGGTGACGCCCACTAAGTGTGGTGACATGTGAGTGCTGCACACTGACTACTCTAAAGGTGACGCCCACTAAGTGTGGTCATAATGTGAGTGCTGCACACTGACTACTCTAAAGGTGACGCCCACTAAGTGTGGTGATATGTGAGTGCTGCACACTGACTACTCTAAAGGTGACGCCCACTAAGTGTGGTGATATGTGAGTGCTGCACACTGACTACTCTAAAGGTGACGCCCACTAAATGTGGTGATATGTGAGTGCTGCACACTGACTACTCTAAAGTTGACGCCCACTAAGTGTGGTGATATGTGAGTGCTGCACACTGACTACTCTAAAGGTGACGCCCACTAAGTGTGGTGATATGTGAGTGCTGCACACTGACTACTCTAAAGTTGACGCCCACTAAGTGTGGTGATATGTGAGTGCTGCACACTGACTACTCTAAAGGTGACGCCCACTAAATGTGGTCATAATGTGAGTGCTGCACACTGACTACTCTAAAGGTGACGCCCACTAAATGTGGTCATAATGTGAGTGCTGCACACTGACTACTCTAAAGGTGACGCCCACTAAATGTGGTCATAATGTGAGTGCTGCACACTGACTACTCTAAAGGTGACTCCCACTAAGTGTGGTGATATGTGAGTGCTGCACACTGACTACTCTAAAGGTGACGCCCACTAAGTGTGGTGACATGTGAGTGCTGCACACTGACTACTCTAAAGGTGACTCCCACTAAGTGTGGTGATATGTGAGTGCTGCACACTGACTACTCTAAAGGTGACTCCCACTAAGTGTGGTGATATGTGAGTACTGCACACTGACTACTCTAAAGGTGACTCCCACTAAGTGTGGTGACATGTGAGTGCTGCACACTGACTACTCTAAAGGTGACGCCCACTAAGTGTGGTGATATGTGAGTGCTGCACACTGACTACTCTAAAGGTGACGCCCACTAAGTTTGGTGATATGTGAGTGCTGCACACTGACTACTCTAAAGGTGACGCCCACTAAGTGTGGTGATATGTGAGTGGTGCACACTGACTACTCTAAAGGTGACGCCCACTAAGTGTGGTGATATGTGAGTGCTGCACACTGACTACTCTAAAGGTGACGCCCACTAAGTGTGGTGATATGTGAGTGCTGCACACTGACTACTCTAAAGGTGACGCCCACTAAGTGTGGTGATATGTGAGTGCTGCACACTGACTACTCTAAAGGTGACGCCCACTAAGTGTGGTGATATGTGAGTGCTGCACACTGACTACTCTAAAGGTGACGCCCACTAAGTGTGGTGATATGTGAGTGCTGCACACTGACTACTCTAAAGGTGACGCCCACTAAGTGTGGTGACATGTGAGTGCTGCACACTGACTACTCTAAAGGTGACGCCCACTAAGTGTGGTCATAATGTGAGTGCTGCACACTGACTACTCTAAAGGTGACGCCCACTAAGTGTGGTGACATGTGAGTGCTGCACACTGACTACTCTAAAGGTGACGCCCACTAAGTGTGGTCATAATGTGAGTGCTGCACACTGACTACTCTAAAGGTGACGCCCACTAAGTGTGGTGATATGTGAGTGCTGCACACTGACTACTCTAAAGGTGACGCCCACTAAGTGTGGTGACATGTGAGTGCTGCACACTGACTACTCTAAAGGTGACGCCCACTAAGTGTGGTGACATGTGAGTGCTGCACACTGACTACTCTAAAGGTGACGCCCACTAAGTGTGGTGACATGTGAGTGCTGCACACTGACTACTCTAAAGGTGACTCCCACTAAGTGTGGTGATATGTGAGTGCTGCACACTGACTACTCTAAAGGTGACGCCCACTAAGTGTGGTGACATGTGAGTGCTGCACACTGACTACTCTAAAGGTGACGCCCACTAAGTGTGGTGATATGTGAGTGCTGCACACTGACTACTCTAAAGGTGACGCCCACTAAGTGTGGTCATAATGTGAGTGCTGCACACTGACTACTCTAAAGGTGACGCCCACTAAATGTGGTCATAATGTGAGTGCTGCACACTGACTACTCTAAAGTTGACTCCTACTAAATGTAGTCCACACATGCTGCACACTGACTACTCTAAAGGTGACTCCCACTAAGTGTGGTGATATGTGAGTGCTGCACACTGACTACTCTAAAGGTGACGCCCACTAAGTGTGGTGATATGTGAGTGCTGCACACTGACTACTCTAAAGGTGACGCCCACTAAGTGTGGTGACATGTGAGTGCTGCACACTGACTACTCTAAAGGTGACGCCCACTAAGTGTGGTCATAATGTGAGTGCTGCACACTGACTACTCTAAAGGTGACGCCCACTAAGTGTGGTGATATGTGAGTGCTGCACACTGACTACTCTAAAGGTGACGCCCACTAAGTGTGGTGATATGTGAGTGCTGCACACTGACTACTCTAAAGGTGACGCCCACTAAGTGTGGTCATAATGTGAGTGCTGCACACTGACTACTCTAAAGGTGACGCCCACTAAGTGTGGTCATAATGTGAGTGCTGCACACTGACTACTCTAAAGGTGACGCCCACTAAGTGTGGTGATATGTGAGTGCTGCACACTGACTACTCTAAAGGTGACGCCCACTAAGTGTGGTCATAATGTGAGTGCTGTACACTGACTACTCTAAAGGTGACGCCCACTAAGTGTGGTGATATGTGAGTGCTGCACACTGACTACTCTAAAGGTGACGCCCACTAAGTGTGGTCATAATGTGAGTGCTGTACACTGACTACTCTAAAGGTGATGCCCACTAAGTGTGGTGATATGTGAGTGCTGCACACTGACTACTCTAAAGGTGACGCCCACTAAATGTGGTGACATGTGAGTGCTGCACACTGACTACTCTAAAGGTGACGCCCACTAAATGTGGTCATAATGTGAGTGCTGCACACTGACTACTCTAAAGGTGACGCCCACTAAATGTGGTCATAATGTGAGTGCTGCACACTGACTACTCTAAAGGTGACGCCCACTAAGTGTGGTCATAATGTGAGTGCTGCACACTGACTACTCTAAAGGTGACTCCTACTAAGTGTGGTGATATGTGAGTGCTGCACACTGACTACTCTAAAGGTGACTCCTACTAAGTGTGGTGATATGTGAGTGCTGCACACTGACTACTCTAAAGGTGACGCCCACTAAGTGTGGTGATATGTGAGTGCTGCACACTGACTACTCTAAAGGTGACTCCCACTAAGTGTGGTCATAATGTGAGTGCTGCACACTGACTACTCTAAAGGTGACGCCCACTAAGTGTGGTGATATGTGAGTGCTGCACACTGACTACTCTAAAGGTGACTCCTACTAAGTGTGGTGATATGTGAGTGCTGCACACTGACTACTCTAAAGGTGACGCCCACTAAGTGTGGTCATAATGTGAGTGCTGCACACTGACTACTCTAAAGGTGACGCCCACTAAGTGTGGTGATATGTGAGTGCTGCACACTGACTACTCTAAAGGTGACGCCCACTAAGTGTGGTCATAATGTGAGTGCTGCACACTGACTACTCTAAAGGTGACGCCCACTAAGTGTGGTGATATGTGAGTGCTGCACACTGACTACTCTAAAGGTGACGCCCACTAAATGTGGTCATAATGTGAGTGCTGCACACTGACTACTCTAAAGGTGACATGTGTGCTGCCAGCTGCCCTGGAGACGACCGTGAAGACGTTTGGCAAGATGGACGTCCTCTGCAACAACGCAGGTGTTCTGAACGAGGACGACTTTGAGAAGACTGTGGCCATCAACTTTGTAAGATTCCTTCTGACGAGTTGACTTCATCTTCATCTTTATCTTCATCTTCATCTTCTTGGAATGCAACAAGTCCTGCTCCCACCCTGCAGGTGGCGGTGATCAGAGGAACTTACCTGGCACTGCAGCACATGAACAAGATGACTGGAGGACAGGGAGGCGTCATTGTCAACATTTCATCCATGGCAGGTCAACTACTTCTTCTTATTATTATTATTATCATATCAAGCATTCATTATTATTATTTTTTCTTCTACATCAACTATTCATATTATTCTAATTACTATATATACTATTCATTATTATTATTACCATACATACTATACATATTAATATTATTACTATATCAACCATTCAATATTATTATTGTTTTTACTATATCAACTATTACTATTATTATAATTACTATATATACAATTCATTATTACTATCATTACTTTATATACTATTCATATTAATATTATTACTATATCAACTATTCATATTATTATTATTACTATATATACTATTCATATTATTATTATTATTATTATTATTATTACTATATCGACCATTCATTATTAAAATTATTATTGCCATATATACTATTCATTATTATTATTATTACTATATATACTATTCATGTTGTTATTATGACTATATCAACCATTCACTTTTATTACTATTATTATTTTTACTATATCAACTATTCGTCATATTATAAATACTATATATACTATTCATTTTTATTATTACTACTATATTTACTATTCATATTATTAATACTATATATACTATTTATATTATTATTATTATTATATCAACCATTCATTATTATTATTATTATTATTATTATTTTTACTATATCAACTATTCATCATATTATAAATACTATATTTATTATTCATTTTTATTATTAATACTATATTTACTATTCATATTATTATTACTATACATACTATTCATATTATTATAATAATTACTATATCAACTATTTATTATTATTATTATTATTTCTATATATACTATTCATATTATTATTATTATTACTATATCAACCATTCATTATTAATATTACTATTACTATATATACTATTCATATTGTTATTATTACTATATCAACCATTCATTATTATTATTATTATTTTACTATATCAACTATTCATCATATTATAAATACTATATATACTATTATTTTTTATTATTACTACTATATTTATTATTCATATTATTATTACTATACACACTATTCATATTATTATGATTATTACTATATCAACTATTTATTATTATTTCTATATATACTATTCATATTATTATTATTATTATTACTATATCAACTATTCATCATTATTATTTCTATATACACTATTCATATTATTATGATTATTACTATATCAACTATTTATTATTATTTCTATACATACTATTCATATTATTATAATTATTACTATATCAACTATTTATTATTATTTCTATATATACTATTCATATTGTTATTATTACCATATCGACCATTCATTATTATTATTATTATTATTATTATTTTTACCATATCAACTATTCATCATATTATAAATACTATATATACTATTCATTTTTATTATTCCTACTATATTTACTATTCATATTATGAATACTATATATACTATTCATTTTTATTATTACTACTATATTTATTATTCATATTATGAATACTATATATACTGTGACGTCTAGGTGGCATCGTGGCGTGTGTTTGCGTTCTCGTGGTGCCGCGGAGATGGAACACAGCGGTAATTTAGGAATGAGGATTTATTCCTAACTACAAAAACAAACTAATAACAATAATACTGGCACATAGGCACTAAGGACGAAACCAACAGAACTAGCGTGGAAGCTAGAATGAACAGAAAGCGCTAGTATGTAAACTAGGGACAAGTAAACAAACAAAATAGCATGGAAGCTAATAGGGTGAAAAAAGATAGTTACCACAATGCGGGAAGATCGATGTCACTTGTTGCATGTAGCAAACTATAGTCCGAGACCGTAAACAAGGGCGGTCTTAAATAAGGAGATAAATAATCAAGTCAGGTGCGTGACGACAAACCAGAATCACGTGACACTGAATGAGTTACCCTGACAACAGAAAACCAAACAGGAAGTGCCACTGGGAACCAAAGAAGTCGAATGCAACACAGGATGATAATAAAACAGAAACCAAACCAGAATATGTCATGGTCCAAGATGTGGACCATGACATATATTATTCATTTTATTATTATTATTATTACTATATCAACCATTCATTATTATTATTATTATTGCTATATATACTATTCATTATTATTGTTATTACTATATATACTATTCATATTATCATTATTATTACTATATCAACCATTCATTAGTATTATTATTTTTACTATATCAACTATTCATCATATTATGAATACTATATATACTATTCATTTTTATTATTACTACTATATTTACTATTCATTTTATTATTACTACACATACTATTCATATTATTATTATTATTACTATATCAGCCATTCATTATTATTATTATTACTATATATACTATTCATCATTATTGTTACTACTATATATATATACTATTCATATTATTATTGTTATTACTATATCAACCATTCATTATCATTATTATTTTTACTATACCAACTATTCACATTTTTGTAGTTACCATCCATCCCATCCATTTCCTACCGCTTATTCCCTTTTGGGGTCGCGGGGGGCGCTGGCGCCTGTCTCAGCTACAATCGGGCGAAAGGCGGGGTACACCCTGGACAAGTCGCCACCTCATCGCAGGGCCATTTTTGTAGTTACTATATATACTATTCATATTATTATTATTACTATATCAACTATTCATTATTGTTATTATTACTGTATCAACTATTTATTATTATTATTATTACTATATTTATATATATACTATTCATATTAGTATTATTATTACTGTATCAACTATTCATATTGTTTTTATTATTACTATATCAACTATTCATTATTGTTATTATTACTTTATATACTAGAATAGAATAGAATAGAATAGAATAAAAAGTACTTTATTGATCGTTGGGGGAAATTCAGCACCACAGTTTGCTCACAATAGATGATAATAATAATGAATAATATATCATATATATTATGAATATAATACATGACTAATATAAACATATTCTACATTTAAGTGCAGTCAAGGAACATATGCATGATACAGTCTGATGGCTGTCGGTATGAAGGACCTCCTGTGTCGTTCCGTGTTACATTTAGGGAGTCTGAGCCTTCCACTGAACGTGCTCATTCTCCCCGCAAGGTCCGAGTGTAGTGGGTGGGAGGTGTTGTCCATAATGGCTAAGAGTTTTTCTAGACTCCTCCTCTCTGACACCACCGCCAGAGAGTCCAGCTCCACTCCCACCACGTTACTGGCCTTCTCTACCAACTTGTCCAGTCTGTTTGTGTCCCTCACTCTCAGCCCGCTGCCCCAGCAAGCCCCGGCGTTCAAGAAGGCGCCCGCCACCACGGTCTCGTAGAACATCTTCAACATCTTTGTACAGACGTTGAAGGATCCTAGCCTGCTGAGGAAGTAGAGGCGGCTCTGTCTCTTCTTGTAGAGGACCTCAGCGTGTTTTGACCCATTCAGCTTGTTGTCCATGTGTACTTCGAGGTATTTATAATCCTCAACCATGTCCACATCCACCCCCCTGATGGAAACAGGGGTCGCCGGAGTACTCTTCCTCCTTCCCAGGTCCACAACCAGCTCCTTGGTCTTCGTCACATTGAGCTGGAGGTGGTTCTTTCCACACCATGTGACAAAGTCCTCCACCAGTGTCCTGTATTCCTCATCATCACCATCCTCAATACACCCCACTATCGCAGAGTCCTCAGAAAACTTCTGAAGGTGGCAGGACTCTGACTGATAGTGGAAATCGGTGGTGTAAATGGTGAAGAGGAAGGGGGAAGAGGACTGTACCCTGCGTGGCCCCGGTGTTGCTGACCAGCCTGTCAGACACACAGTCCGGCAGTCGAACGTACTGTGGTCTGTCAGTCAGGTAATCTATAACCCAGGACACCAAGGGGGCATCTTCTCCAACTTCTTACCCAGTAGCCCAGAGAGTCCAGCTCCACTCCCACTCCCACCACGTTACTGACCTTCTCTACCAACTTGTCCAGTCTGTTTGTGTCCCTCACTCTTAGCCCGCTGCCCCAGCAAGCCCCGGCGTTCAAGAAGGCGCCCGCCACCACAGACTCGTAGAACATCTTCAACATCTTTGTACAGACGTTGAAGGATCCTAGCCTCCTGAGGAAGTAGAGGCGGCTCTGTCTCTTCTTGTAGAGGGCCTCAGCGTGTTTTGACCCATTCAGCTTGTTGTCCATGTGTACTACGAGGTATTTATAATCCTCAACCATGTCCACATCCACCCCCCTGATGGAAACAGGGGTCGCCGGAATACTCTTTCTCCTTCCCAGGTCCACAACCAGCTCCTTGGTCTTCGTCACATTGAGCTGGAGGTGGTTCTTTCCACACCATGTGACAAAGTCCTCCACCAGTGTCCTGTATTCCTCATCATCACCATCCTCAATACACCCCACTATCGCAGAGTCCTCAGAAAACTTCTGAAGGTGGCAGGACTCTGACTGATAGTGGAAATCGGTGGTGTAAATGCTGAAGAGGAAGGGGGAAGAGGACTGTACCCTGCGGGGCCCCGGTGTTGCTGACCAGCCTGTCAGACACACAGTCCAGCAGTCGAACGTACTGTGGTCTGTCAGTCAGGTAATCTATAACCCAAGACACCAAGGGGGCATCTTCTCCAACTTCTTACCCAGTAGCCCAGAGAGTCCAGCTCCACTCCCACTCCCACCACGTTACTGGCCTTCTCTACCAACTTGTCCAGTCTGTTTGTGTCCCTCACTCTTAGCCCGCTGCCCCGGTGTTCAAGAATGCGTAGAACATCTTCAACATCTTTGTACAGACGTTGAAGGATCCTAGCCTCCTGAGGAAGTAGAGGCGGCTCTGTCTCTTCTTGTAGAGGACCTCAGCGTGTTTTGACCCATTCAGCTTGTTGTCCATGTGTACTTCGAGGTATTTATAATCCTCAACCATGTCCACATCGACCCCCCTGATGGAAACAGGGGTCGCCGGAGTACTCTTCCTCCTTCCCAGGTCCACAACCAGCTCCTTGGTCTTCGTCACATTGAGCTGGAGGTGGTTCTTTCCACACCATGTGACAAAGTCCTCCACCAGTGTCCTGTGTTCCTCATCATCACCATCCTCAATACACCCCACTATCGCAGAGTCCTCAGAAAACTTCTGAAGGTGGCAGGACTCTGACTGATAGTGGAAATCGGTGGTGTAAATGGTGAAGAGGAAGGGGGAAGAGGACTGTACCCTGCGGGGCCCCGGTGTTGCTGACCAGCCTGTCAGACACACAGTCCTGCAGTCGAACGTACTGTGGTCTGTCAGTCAGGTAATCTATAACCCAGGACACCAAGGGGGCATCTTCTCCAACTTCTTACCCAGTAGCCCAGGCTGTATGGTATTGAAAGCACTGGAGAAGTCAAAAAACATGACCCTCACAAAGCTCGCAGGTTTGTCCAGGTGGGTGTTGGCTCGGTTCAGCAGGTAGGTGACTGCGTCCTCCACTCCCAGTTGGGGCTGGTAGGCGAATTGGAGTTGGTCCAGGTGGGTCTTGGCGAATTTGAGTTGTTCCAGGACCAGAGGTTGGTCCTGGAACAACTCCGCCCTACAGTCAAGACCCATGGTCTCCATGATATGGGAGGTTAGCGCCACCGGCCTGTCGTCCTTTGACGTGCTGGGTCGCTTGCACTTGGGGATCGGGGACCACGCATGAGGTTTTCCACAGAGTGGGGACTTTCTGCAGCCTAAGGCTCATGTTGGAGATGTGCTGGAGCACACCACACAGCTGTGGGGGCGCAGGCTTTGGGCACCCTGGGGCTCACACCGTCAGGACCTTGCCTGTGTGTAACTTATTTAGCCGTGCCTTCATCTGTTCTGCAGACGGACACACTGGGGGGGGGTCTCAGGTGGTTGGGGGATGACGGGATCATCCTCTTGAGGGTGAGGTGTTAGGTGGGGGGAAGATAGTCATTGGAGTCGGGGGTCTGTGAGGCGGGGGGGAGGGTTCGCTGAAGTTGCCAGGGGCCCGGCTGGCATGTTTTTGGGGGTGGGGGGCAGGAGCTTGTCGGAGCCACTGTGTCAAACCTGTTAAAGGGGAACATTATCACCAGACCTATGTAAGCGTCATATACCTTGATGTACCGATTTCCGAACTCTAAAAGGGTGAATTTGCCGATTTAAACACCTTTCAATTGTTCGCTGTCGTACCGATGACCTTTCACCCGTGACGTCACGACGGGAATCAATCCACCATTTTCTCAAACACATTACACACACCAAGTCAAATCAGCTCTGTTATTTTCCGTTTTTTCGACTGTTTTCCGCACCTTGGAGACATCATGCCTCGTCGGGGTGTTGTCGGAGGTTGTAACAACACGATCATGGACGGATTCAAGTTGTCTTACGTGGAGTGTGCATCGATTAGCACGGCATGCTAATCGATGCTAACACGGCAGAAATGGCAAGAATGTGTGGATATCCTGCGACACTCAAAGCAGATGCATTCCCAACGATAAAGTCAACGAAATCACAAAGGTAAGTTTTGTTGATGTTATTGACTTATGTGCTAATCAGACATATTTGGTCGCGGCATGACTGCCAGCTAATCGATGCCAACATGCTATCTAGGCTAGCTGTATGTACATTTTTGCTATATTTGCATCCATCCTTTCCCCCCACCCACATTTAATGCCAAACAAACACTTACCAATCGACGGATTTAAGTTGCTCCAGTGGTCAAAAGATGCAATCGTTGGTTAGAAGGCGATCGCCGAATAGCCTCAATAGCTATTCGCTCAATAGCTTCAGTTTCTTCTTCAATTTCGTTTTTGCTATCTGCCTTCACACTCCAACTAATCAGACATATTTGGTCACTGCATGACTGCCAGCTAATCGATGCTAACATGTTATCTAAGCTAGCTGTATGTGCATTTGTAGCTATATTTGCATCCAGCCTTTCCCTCCACCCACATTTAATGCCAAACAAACACTTACCAATCGACATATTTAAGTTGCTCCAGTGGTCAAAAGATGCAATCGTTGGTTAGAAGGCGGTCGCCGAATAGCTTCAATAGCTATTCGCTCAATAGCTTCAGTTTCTTCTTCAATTTCGTTTTTGCTATCTGCCTCCACACCCCAACCATCCGTTTCAATACATGCGTAATCTGTCGAATCGCTTAAACCGCTGAAATCCGAGTCTGAATCCGAGCTAATGTCGCTATATCTTTCTGTTCTATCCGCCATGTTTGTTTGTATTGGCATCACTATGTGACGTCACAGGAAAATGGACGGGTGGATTTACAGATAGCGAAAATCAGGCACTTTAAAGCCTTTTTTCGGGATATTCCAAGATGGGTAAAATTTTGAAAAAAATTTCAAAAAATAAAACAAGCTACTGGGAACTGATTTTTATTGGTTTTAACCCTTCTGAAATTGTGATATTGTTCCCCTTTAAAGAACTGGTTTAGCTCATTGGCCCTCTCTTTGTCTCTGTCCACCCCCCGACCCCCCCGGCGGTCTGAGGTCTGCATACCTCTCCAGACCGCCTCCATGTTCTTGTCCTTCAGCTTCCCTTCCAGCTTCCTCCTGCAGTTCTCTTTGGCCTCCTTTAGTTTGGTTTTCAGCAGCACCTGAACTCTTTCCACCTCCTCCCTTGGTGCCATCTGAGACGTATGCAAGCTGTTCCCCTGTTAGCATGCTAATGTTAGCATGCTGACATTTGAGCGCTTTTGTAGTTTTTAGCCAAATAAACATGAATTTTGATCATTGTCACCATCTAAGAAGTATGCTAGCTTTTCCCCTGCTAATTTTAGTTTAGCATGTTAGCATGCTAACATTCTATGCTAGCATCTGAGCTCATTTTATACTTTTTAACTAAACAAACATGGATTTTGTTAATTGTCACCATCTTAGAAGTATGCTAGCTGTTCCCCTGCTAACGTTAGTCCAGTATGTTAGCATGCTAACAAGCTATGCTAGCATCTGAGCTCATTCTGTAATTTTTAACTAAATAAACATGGCTTTTGGTGATTTTCACTATCTTAGGAAGTATGCGAGCTGTTCCCCTGCTAATGTTAGTCTAGCATGTTAGCATGCTAACATTCTATGTTAGCATCTGAGCTCATTTTATACTTTTTAACTAAACAAACATGGATTTTGTTAATTGTCACCATCTTAGAAGTACGCTAGCTGTTCCCCTGCTAACGTTAGTCCAGTATGTTAGCATGCTAACAAGCTATGCTAGCATCTGAGCTCCTTCTGTAATTTAAAACTAAATAAACATGGCTTTTGGTGATTTTCACTATCTTAGGAAGTATGCGAGCTTTTCCCCTGCTAATGTTAGTCTAGCATGTTAGCATGCTAACATTCTATGTTAGCATCTGAGCTCATTTTATACTTTTTAACTAAACAAACATGGATTTTGTTAATTGTCACCATCTTAGAAGTATGCTAGCTGTTCCCCTGCTAACGTTAGTCCAGTATGTTAGCATGCTAACAAGCTATGCTAGCATCTGAGCTCATTCTGTAATTTTTAACTAAATAAACATGGCTTTTGGTGAATTTCACTATCTTAGGAAGTATGCTAGCTGTTCCCCTGCTAATGTTAGTCTAGCATGTTAGCATGCTAACATTCTATGTTAGCATCTGAGCTCATTTTATACTTTTTAACTAAATAAACATGGATTTTGGTGATTGTCACCATCTAAGAAGTATGCTAGCTGTTCCCCTGCTAAAGTTAGTTTAGCATGTTAGCTTGCTAACATTCTATGCTAGCATCTGAGCTCATTTTATACGTTGTCACTAAATAAACATGGATTTTGGTAATTATCAGCTTCTAAGAAGTATGCTAGCTGTTCCCCTGCTAACATGATATATTTGTATATATGCTAGCATTTGAATTCTTACAAACTTTTTAGCACAATTAAGAATGGATTTTAGTGATTGTCACCTTCCAAGAATTATGCTAGCTATTCCCCGGCTAACCTTAGTCTTGCATGCTAACATTCTATGCTAACATCTGAGCTAATTTTATACTTTTTAACTAAATAAACATGGATTTTGGTGATTGTCACCATCTTAGAAGTATGCTAGCTGTTCCCCTGCCAATGTTAGTCTAGCATGTTAGCATGCTAACACTCAATGCTAACTTTTGGGCGAATTTTGTACTTTTTAACTAAATAAACATGGATTTTGATAATTGTCACCTTCTAAGAAGTATGCTAGCTGTTCCCCTGCTAACATGATATATTTGTATATATGCTATCATTTGAGTTCTTACAAACTTTTTAGCACAATTAAGCATGGATTTTATGATAGCTATTCCCTGGCTAACCTAGGTCTAGCATGTTGGCATGCTAACATTCTATGCTAGCATCTGAGCTCATTTTATACGTTTTAACTAAATAAACTTGGATTGTGGTAATTGTCACCATCTTAGAAGTTTGCTAGCTGTTCCCGTACTAATGTTAGTATAAAATTTTAGCATGCTAACAGATAGCATCTGAGCTCATTTTGTACGTTTTAACTAAATAAACATGGATTGTGGTAATTGTCACCATCTTAGAAGTTTGCTAGCTGTTCCCGTGCTAATGTTAGCATAAAATTTTAGCATGCTAACAGTTAGCATCTGAGCTCATTTTATACGTTTTAACTAAATAAACATGGATTGTGGTAATTGTCACCATCTTAGAAGTTTGCTAGCTGTTCCCGTGCTAATGTTAGTATAACATTTTAGCATGCTAACAGTTAGCATTTGAGCTCATTTTATACGTTTTAAATAAATAAACATGGATTGTGGTAATTGTCAACGTCTTAGAAGTTTGCTAGCTGTTCCCGTGCTACTGTTAGCATAAAATTTTAGCATGCTAACAGATAGCATCTGAGCTCATTTTATACGTTTTAACTAAATAAACATGGATTTTGGTACTTGTCACCATCTTAGAAGTATTCTAGCTGCTCTTTGCTGCCCTCTAAAGGACAGAAGAGGAAGAGTTGTTGAAAGTTCTGTCTCGCCCTGCAGCGTTCAAACCTCTGCCAGGCCTGCCCGTCTACAGCGCCACCAAGAGCGGCGTCAACGTCTTCACACGAGCCATGGCGGTGAGCGCCAAACGTCCCCCCCACGCCTGGGCCGAGTGGAAGTGTAACCATGGTGATAAAACTGCTGTGTTGCCAGGATATCTCCGACAGGTTGGGCTACGGCGTGCGCGTCAACGCCCTTTGCCCCGCCTTGGTCCAGACCGACATCTTCACCGGGCTGCAAGCCAAGATGGGTCCGTTCTGCCAACTGGAGGGACCCACGCGGGAAGTGGTGGACAAGCTCGGCGTGCTAAGGCGAGTGTTTGACCAACCCGGGAAGTAAAAGTAGCAAACAGTTCTCACAATTCCATGAAAGTGCTTTTCAACTATTTAAAAGGGAAATAGAAAAGAAAACATACACTTTCTTGTATTTCGCCCTTTCTAGATATATAAAGATTTGTATTTTCAACATTAATAATATATACATACTATACAAATATAAAAAAGGTAAGCTTTTAGGTCATTATTTTTTTTTGTTTGCAATTGGTTATTAATCTCCATTATTTACTTCAAGTTATTTATTATGCACATTAAATCAACCAAAAATCCTGACTTTGGAGCAATGTTCACGGACTACAGTATTTGGCTTTCTTTTAACACACACACACACACACACACACACACACACACACACACACACACACACACACACACACACACACACACACACATTCTTGTATTTCTTACTTTCTTGAGACCTGAGAAAAATGCCTACCTGTTTAGCACCACCCTTTCTAGATATATAAAAATTTGCATTTTCAACATTAATAATATATACATACTATGCAAATATAAAAAAGGTAAGCTTTTAGGTAATTATTTAGTTTTGTTTGCAATTGGTTTTTAATCTTCATTTTTTACTTCAAGATATTATGCACATTAAATCAACAAATAATCCTGACTTTGGAGCAATGTTCACAGACTTTAGTATTTGGCTCTATTAGATGCAATGGTTTACCGTATTGGGAGCACACACACACACACACACACACACACACACACACACACACACACACACACACACACACACACACACACACACACACACACACACACACACACACACACACACACACACACACACACACATACACACACACACACACATTTGTGTATTTTTTTACCTTCTTGAGACCTCCAAAAAATGCCTACACCTTTAGGACCACCCTTTTTAAATATATAAAGGTTTGTATTTTCAACATTAATAATATATACATACTAAGCACATATAAAAAGGTAAGCTTTTAGGTACTTTTTTTGTTTTGTTTGCAATTGGTTTTTAATCTTCATTATTTACTTCAAGTTATTATGCACATTAAATCAACAAATAATCCTGACTTTGGAGCAATGTTCACAGACTTTAGTATTTGGCTCTCTTTTAGTTTTGTTTTTTAGTCTTCATTATTCAAGTTATTATGCACATTAAATGAAAGAAAAAATCCTGACTTTGGAACAATGTTCACAGACTCTAATATTTGGCTCTCTATTAAATGCTATGGTTTACCGTATTGGGACCATGATTTCGGTTACACACAAACACACACGCACACACACACACACACACACACACACACACACACACACACACACACACACACACACACACACACATTCTTGTATTTCTTACCTTCTTGAGACCTCCAAAAAAATGCCTACCTCTTTAGAACCACCCTTTCTAGATATAAAAAGTATTGTATTTACAACATTAATAATATATACATACTATACAAATATAAAAAAGGTAAGCTTTTAGGTAATTATTTTTTTTGTTTGGAATTGGTTATTAATCTTCATTATTTACTTCAAGTTATTATGCACATTAAATCAACCTAAAATCCTGACTTTGGAGCAATGTTCACGGACTACAGTATTTGGCTTTCTTTTAAGACACACACACACACACACACACACACACGCACACACACACACACACACACACACACTCACACACACACACACACACACACACACACACACACACACACACACACACATTTCTTACCTTCTTGAGACCTCCAAAAAATGCCTACCTCTTTAGGACCACCCTTTTTAGATATATAAAGATTTGTATTTACAACATTAATAATATATACATAATATGTAAATATAAAAAAGGTAAGCTTTTAGGTAATTATTTGTTTTGTTTGCAATTGGTTTTTAATCTTCATTATTTACTTCAAGTTATTATGCACATTAAATCAACAAATGATTCTGACTTTGGAGCAATGTTCACGGACTCTAGTATTTGGCTCTCTTTTAGTTTTGGTTTTTAGTGTTCATTATTCAAGTTATTATGCACATTAAATGAACAAAAAAATCCTGACTTTGGAGCAATGTTCACGGACTCTAGTATTTGGCTCTCTTTTAGTTTTGGTTTTTAATCTTCATTATTCAGGATATTATGCACATTAAATCAACAAAACATCCTGACTTTGGAGCAATGTTCACGGACTCTAGTATTTGTCTCTCTATTAGATGCAATGGTTTACCGTATTGGGACCATGATTTCGGTTACACACGCACGCACGCACACACACACACGCACACACACATTCTTGTATTTGTTACCTTCTTGAGACCTCTGAAAAATGCCTACCTCTTTAGGACCACCCTTTCTAGATGTATAAATATTTGTATTTACAACATTAATAATATATACATACTATGCAAATATAAAAAAAGGAAGATTTTAGTAAAAATTTTTTTTGCACTGCCATGAGGTGGCGACTGGTCCAGGTTGTACCCCGCCTTCCACCCGAATAAAGCTGATATAGGCTCCAGCAACCCCCCCACGAACCCTAATGGGACAAGCGGTAGAAAATGGACGGATGGATGGATGGTTTTGTTTGCAATTGTTTTTTTAATCTTCATTATTTACTTCAAGTTATTATGCACATTGAATCAACAAAAAATTCTGACTTTGGAGCAATGTTCACTAACTCTAGTATTAAGCTCTCTATTAGATGCAATGGTTTACCGTATCGAGACCATGATTTTGGTTACACACACTTACACACACACACACACACACACACATATTCTTGTATTTCTTACCTTATCAATCGATCCGTTGTGGTAAAGAAGGAGCTGAGCCGGAAGGAAAAGCTCTCAATTTACCGTTCAATCTACATTCCCATCCTCACCTATGGTCATGAGCTTTGGGTTATGACCGAAAGGACAAGACCACGGGTACAAGCGGCCGAAATGTGTTTCCTCCGCCGTGTGGCTTGGCTCTCCCTTAGAGATAGGGTGAGAAGCTCTGCGATCCGGGAGGAACTCAAAGTAAAGCCGCTGCTCCTCCACATGGAGAGGAGCCAGATGAGGTGGTTCAGGCATCTGGTCACGTCCAACTGGCAGGAGGCCATGGGGAAGACCCAGGACACGTTGGGAAGACTATGTCTCCCGGCTGGCCTGGGAACGCCTCGGGATTCCCTGGGAAGAGCTGGACGTAGTGGCTGGGGAGAGTAGAGTCTGGGCTTCCCTGCTTAGGCTGCTGCCCCCGCGATCCGACCTCGGATAAGCGGAAGAAGATGGACGTAGTTTGACATGTACTTCGGTATCAGGGAGGTGTATCGAATTTTATAGACTAGGCTCAGTGCAAGTTGTTTTACTCTTTCCTCCACCCTGAGCCAGCCCACTTTGGAGAAGTGGCTAGGAGTGAGGTGTGATCTGGGTACCTAGTATAGTACCGCGATACTATACTAGTACCGGTACACCGTACAACCCTAGCTCACACAAAAAAGTCAGCCCCTTTTTTGCCGTGATTGACGTTCCTGTCCTGTCCCCTTGCAGCGTCTCCCAGGTGGCCGAGAGCTTTCTCCAGCTGGTGACAAACGAGTCCAAGAACGGGGAAGTCGACCTTCTGGCCGCCAACGGAATGACGAGCGACCAGAAGCCAAAATGATATGACAGAGTGGACCCAATTCAGGATTTTTGATTGATTGATTGATTGATTGAAACTTTTATTAGTAGATTGCACAGTACAGTACATATTCCGTACAATTGACCAATAAATGGTAACACCCGGATAAGTTTTTCAACTTGTTTAAGTCGGGGTCCACGTTAATCAATTCATGGTACAAATATATACTATCAGCATAATACAGTCATCACACAAGTTAATCATCGGAACCAATTAAGTTCAGAAATCGAGAAGAGTAAAGCAAATTTCTCCATTAGAACAATGCAATTATCCGGAATGGCTTTTAGCCTCCACAAAAAGTCCACATTTTAGTGAAGGTGAGTACACTTTGAACACAATATCAAGTGCTATACAGTACTTTATATCTAACAACCATAACAAGGGAATGATACATCAATATCTCTTTATTAACAAGCTAAAGCAACAAAAATGACAAGCCGAACTGTGCAACGGTCCTTTTGGTGCCCTCACAAACAATCAGAAATCACCAAAAACTATATTGTTAGAATAATAAAAATAAAAAAAAATAAAATAAAAGGAGACAGGGAAAAGGTGTCCTCTAGCACAGGGGTCGGGAACCTATTTGGCTGAGAGAGCCATGAAAGCCAAATATTTAAAAAATGTATTTCCGTGAGAGCCATTTTATATTTTGGTAATACTTTGATATGGAGAACATATTCACCATTATTTAGTTGCTTATTAACATGCAAATTCGTAACATATTGGCTCTTAGTTAGTCATTTTTAAGTACTTATTAATGCCTTTTTCCGCATGGCCTTATTTCACAAGCAGTAAGCCGTTAACTAAGAGTCTTCCCTTATAACCTCAGAATTATTGCTTATTAGTACCCCTAACCCTTATATGGTCCCCTAGTGTCCAAATAACTCTTAAGTCTTTGTTACTTAGAATATGTTCCCCATACTAAAGTGTTACCAATATTTTTTAACACTGAATACAACTAAATGTGCGCGTCAATCAATTCATGGCACACTTTATGGGACACTAAATGAATGAGTGAACAAAGGGCTCGCAAATAGTGGGGTTTGTAAATTGAGGTTCTTAAAGGGGAACATTATCACAATTTCAGAAGGGTTATAACTAATAAAAATCAGTTCCCAGTGGCTTATTTGATTTTTTTGAAGTTTTGCCAAAATTTTACCCATCCCTAAAAAAAGCTTTAAAGTGCCTGATTTTCGCTATCTGTGAAGCCATCGTCCATTTTCCTGTGACGTCATCCAGTTTTGCCAATACGGATAGCACAGCAAGATATAGCGACATTAACTCGGATTCAGACTCGGATTTCAGCGGCTTAAGCGATTCACCAGATCACGCATGTATTGAAACGGATGGTTGGAGTATGGAGGCAGATAGCGAAAACGAAATTGAAGAAGAAACTGAAGCTATTGAGCGAATAGTTTTTGACGCTATTCGGCCAAGTCTGCCTTAGCATCGCCGGTAAAATGTGCAGACCAACGATGGGACGTTTCGCATCTTGTGACACTGGATCAACTTAAATCCATCGATTGGTAAGTGTTTGTTTGGCATTAAATGTGGGTGGAGGGAAACGCTGGATGCAAATATAGCTACAAATGTACATACAGCTAGCCTAAATAGCATGTTAGCATCGATTAGCTGGCAGTCATGCCGCAACCAAATATATCTGATTAGCACATAAGTCAACAACATCAACAATGGATGGAGGGATAGCAAACATGGATGGAGGGATAGCTCGGATTCAGACTCGAATTTCAGCGGCTTAAGCGATTCAACAGATCACGCATGTATTGAAACGGATGGTTGGAGTATGGAGGCAGATAGCGAAAACGAAATTGAAGAAGAAACTGAAGCTATTGAGCGAATAGTTTTTGACGCTATTCGGCCAAGTCTGCCTTAGCATCGCCGGTAAAATGTGCAGACCAACGATGGGACGTTTCGCATCTTGTGACACTGGATCAACTTAAATCCATCGATTGGTAAGTGTTTGTTTGGCATTAAATGTGGGTGGAGGGAAACGCTGGATGCAAATATAGCTACAAATGTACATACAGCTAGCCTAAATAGCATGTTAGCATCGATTAGCTGGCAGTCATGCCGCAACCAAATATATCTGATTAGCACATAAGTCAACAACATCAACAATGGATGGAGGGATAGCAAACATGGATGGAGGGATAGCTCGGATTCAGACTCGAATTTCAGCGGCTTAAGCGATTCAACAGATTACGCATGTATTGAAACGGATGGTTGGAGTATGGAGGCAGATAGCGAACACGAAATTGAAGAAGAAACTGAAGCTATTGAGCGAATAGCTATTGACGCTATTCGTCCATGTTTGCCTTAGCATCGGCGGTAAAATGTGCAGACCAACGATCGGACGTTTCGCATCTTGTGACACTGGATCAACTTAAATCCATCGATTGGTAAGTGTTTGTTTGGCATTAAATGTGGGTGGCGGGAAACGCTGGATGCAAATATAGCTACAAATGTACATACAGCTAGCCTAAATAGCATGTTAGCATTGATTAGCTGGCAGTCATGCCGCGACCAAATATATCTGATTAGCACATAAGTCAACAACATCAACAATGGATGGAGGGATAGCAAACATGGATGGAGGGATAGCTCGGATTCAGACTCGAATTTCAGCGGCTCAAGCGATTCAACAGATCACGCATGTATTGAAACGGATGGTTGGAGTATGGAGGCAGATAGCGAAAACGAAATTGAAGAAGAAAGGTTCTCATAGTCATCATTGTCACCGACGTCCCACTGGGTGTGAGTTTTCCTTGCCCTTATGTGGGCCTACCGAGGATGTCGTGGTGGTTTGTGCAGCCCTTTGAGACACTAGTGATTTAGGGCTATATAAGTAAACATTGATTGATTGATATCCAACAATTGTGACAATGACTTTTTACTGTAACGGAGTTTTGTTTTTATTTTATTTTTTTATGATTTCTGCTGATGATGTGCTTCTGCATTTTTTTCAACGCAAGAAATGTGCCTTGGCTCAAAAAAGGTTGAAAAAAAACTGCTCTATTGTAATACTACCTTTTAAAACATGTATTTTCCAGGCTTTATTTAATTGTATTTGGGTCATATTAGATGTATTGTTTTAACCCGGATTATTTTAAATTGGACATATGGGCATTCACTTGTTTTAACAGGGGGAGAGAAAAAAATTGTTTCCGCCCGGTCTCGAACCGGGGACCTTTCGCGTGTTAGGCGAACGTGATAACCACTACACTACGGAAACCGATGCATATCACCGCCAAACTCTTAATATTTAACAATTTACGTGTGTACTGGAACGGTTATTGTCCGCATATCTGTTGATAGTGAAGTCTATGATGTCGATAAACGTTTCCCACGGCAAAAAATATGTTGATTCGTGCAATTATATCCAATACCGCGCGCACAATTGACAACAAAGGTCTCCTTCCCCAAATTTCCGCCGGAGGTGGCGCATGCGCACTGTGGAGATCTGTTGCGAGACGAAGTTATGGCCGTCGCTATGCAGACTGACGATTTTCCCTACCTACCTTCGGGGTTGGAGCAAGGTACGCGTTTTCTTTTCAAAGCAGACACGATGGAGTGTGTCTTTCACCCGTGTGCCTGCTGCCGGCTGCTTATAAGCCGGCGGGTGTGCGTAGAATGCCGCCGAAGTATGAATCGAGCTAAGCTAAGATGGAGTAGGCTACGCAATGCTAGGCTAAGCTAAGCTAACGGCAGCCATTTGGGCTCCAAGGTCGACGAGAGCGTGTTTGCATCGGGTGTTTTTTTGTTGAATGAATGCGAATCTGTTCTGATTCTGACGGCCGACAGAGTTTTTTTTTTTTTACATGAACCTCCTGTAACATTTCATTTTTAGGTCGATTACAAGACGAGCTCATGATGTTGAAGTCAAATATTAGCCTCGTGTTGCAGTCGTGGTAGCACACACGGTGTATTGTCTCATTACCTTCTCCGATGTTGACTTAAACTCAATCATTTAGTCACTAGTCCATAATACACAAATGACTTTGTGTATTATATGCAATTATCATGAATGAATGAAATAAGTTTATTTCGTTCATATAATCAATCAACCATTTTGTGTGATACAGCACACGTTATACTAAGGCTGGGCGGTATTGCCGTTTTTTTAAAATATCGCGATATTTGTAGGCCAAATCGCGATATACGTTAATATATCACGATATTTTGCCTTGGCCTTGAATGAACACTTTATGCGTATAATCACAGCGGTATGATGATTATATGTGTATACATTAAAACATTCTTCTTCATACTGCATTCATAAATGCTACTTTTAAACTTTCATGCTGAGAGGGAAATCACAACTACCGTATTTCCTTTAAATAATTAATTTAAAGGCCTACTGAAAGCCACTACTACCCACCACGCAGTCTGATACATTATATACCAATGATGAAATATTAACATTGCAACACATGCCAATACGGCCTTTTTAGTTTTCTAAATTGCAATTTTAAATTTCCCGGGAGTTTCGTCTTGAAAACGTCGTGTAATGATGACGCGTACGCGAGACGTCACGGGTTTTTAGGAAGTATGAGCGCTACGCACACACACAGCTAAATGTCGTCTGCTTTAACGGCATAATTAAACAGTATTTTGGAGATCTGTGTTGCTGAATCTTTTGCAAATTGTATAATTAATATTGGAGAAGTAGGGGTGTAACGGTACAGAAAATTTTCGGTTCGGTACGTACCTCGGTTTAAAGGTCACGGTTCGGTTCATTTCGGTACAGTAAGAAATCAACAAAATATAAATGTTTTGGTTATTTATCTACCAAATTTGTAAACAATGGCTTTATACTTTTAACATTGGGAACACTATAATAATTCTGCCCACGTTGATCCACATTAAACTGCCTCAAGTTGTTGCTTTGATTAAATAAAATGAAAAAACCTTTCTTCTACATATCAAAAGTTTAGCATTAAACAGTTTCCATTGAAACTGTTTGTCAACTCATCATGCTTAATTTATTACAGCATTTGGGAAGCCTGTAGTTGACTTTTATTATGTAAATGTTGTATTTTTATCAACATGTGATAGCAGGGACCCTGCTATTCAAAACTAGGCTGCTACTTTACTAATGATTCATGTAACTATAGCTAAAAAAATAGTACAATTGCAATAGGAGAGACTATTCATCCTAAACACAATGCAGTTCAATGAAATAACAGACATACAGGACTTTGCTGCCCCTAAAACATGCACACGCACACACACACACACACACAGAGAAAAATTAGCTAACGTTACGCTAAAAGCTAATCAGCCTTCATCTCAAGCCTATACTGTGAGCGAGCTGAGCTGCAGTTTAAGTTTCAAGAAGGTCAACGGGCTCATAGTGATGTTTGTAATAGTTGTGACTGGGAAGTGTTTAGTATAATTTGGGTAGAGTCCGCTCCTCTCCTGCTAGACAAATATCTACTCGACGCTAAAGCGTTGACTACATCGTTCTGAAGTCTGAATACGCACTGCTGATTGGCTGTTACATCGCTCTGAATACGCACTGCTGATTGGCTTTGTATGTAACTAATCAGATGGTTGTGTGGGCAGGACAATGAGGCAGAGGCAGAAAGCAGAGCAGCTTGTGAAGACTTCTGCTTCCAAACTTGTTTGGTACGCCCGCGTGCCGAACCGAAACCCCCGTACCGAAACGGTTCGATACAAATACACGTACCGTTACACCCCTATGGAGAAGTTGAAGTAGCAAGATGGAGTTGGGAAGCTTTAGCCACACAAACACACGGTGATTCCTTGTTTAAAATTCCTGGAGGTGAAAACTTACTATGGATCAGAGCGCGTGGTCAAGCGAACATGAAACACGACGGAATGTCAACCAGCGGGTTTCTGTGAGAAAATTGTGGTTAAAAAGTATTTTCTTAACCGGACAAAATCGGATCTTGCTACGTCCATAGCTGCCGTCGACTCCCCTGAGACACTGCTCGTCAAGACACTCGTAGACGTACACCTCCGAATTTTAGGTACTGTTAATATCACTAAAACACTAGCAACACAATAGAAAGATAAGGGATTTCCCAGAATTATCCTACCATATGTGTCTAAAAACATCGGAATCCGTCCCAATGCAATCCTGTTTTTGTTTTGTTTTTTACTTTTTTGTTTTTTTGTTTTTCTAGTCCGTCGCTATCAATATCCTCAAATACGAATCTTTCATCCTCGCTCAAATTAATGGGGAAATTGTCGTTTTCTCGATCCGAACAGCACTTTTGTTGGACGCTCCCATTAAAAACAATGTGAATATGTGAGGAGCCCCCACACGTGTGACGTCATCGTCTGTGACTTCCGGTAGAGGCAGGGCTTTTCTCTTAGCACTGAAAGTTGCAAACTTTATCGTGGATGTTCTCTACTAAATCCTTTCAGCAAAAATGTGGCAATATCGCAAAATGATCAAGTATGACACATAGAATGGACCTGCTATCCCCGTTTAAATAAGAAAATCTCATTTCAGTGGGCCTTTAAAACCTCTTCTCACTCCTGCGCTTACCAAAGGCACGCGGTTAAAGTAAGCATGTGCTAATTATTTTAAAACCTCTCCGGCACTTACCGAAGGCATGCAGTAAAAATTTGAGTGTGATGTAAGCTTGGACCTTAAATCCTACTAAATAGCCCTTAATCTTCTTCCCTTTATGCGATTTCAAATTACCGGTATTGAAATCAGCCTCCTCCATTTTGAAAATGATGACGTCACGAGTTTGACCAGGCGGTAATACTAAGCACGCGCTAATTATTTTGCGAAGCGAGTTTGACCCGGCAGTAATTCAAGGCAGGGGCATATGAGCGGCAATTCAAGGGAATACGGTAAGTCAATTGACCAAAAGTGTATTTATTAAAGTTATTAAGCAATGGCACAAACATCCATCCATTTTTCTACCGCTTATTCCCTTTTGGGGGGGCGCTGGCGCCTATCTCAGCTACAATCGGGCGGAAGGCGGCGTACACCCTGGACAATTCGCCACCTCATCGCAGGGCCAACACAGATAGACAGACAACATTCACACACTAGGGCCAAATTTAGTGTTGCCAATCAACCTATCCCCAGGTGCATGTTTTTGGAAGTGGGAGGAATTCGGAGTACCCGGAGGGAACCCACGCATTCACGGGGAGAACATGCAAACTCCACACAGAAAGATCCGTAGCCTGGGATTGAACCCAGGACTGCAGGACCTTCGTATTGTGAGGCAGACGCACTAACCACAAACAGTCAAGTCATTTTCAAAACATGAAGTGCAAGATTGTCAGAGACATTTTAAGTGTCAAATAAAAATGAGCTGCATAATAGGAAATCAAATAGTATTCGTCCTTCACTATGCGGTATGTTACTAAAGTTATGAAATTCACTTAATTCCCTAGCGAGTGACTTTTCAAACGATGCTACATATTAGCAGTAATGCTACTTTTTATAGCAACACTTTTTCCCCCCCACACTTGACAAATTACAGTTGTCTGTTCGACATATTCCTACTTGAAGCCGAACCACCGCCAGACCATGGAAACCCTGCTGTTTTTATTGGGAATTAAGTCTTCCTTCATTTGTTAAAAGATCCGCACCTTCTTTCTCTCGTACGAATACGTTAGCAGCTAACGTATCCCAGTATGCTACCTCTCTGCTCTGCGAGGGCGGACAGGTATGTGACGTATGTAAGAATGTGCGCCTGCTTGTCTGCGAGAAGGAATTACAGGAAAGAGTGAGAAGAGCCTGAAGTGTACGCCCGCAGCTAAAAGCAACTGCGTGAGAACGTATACTCGAATATTACGATATAGTCATTTTCTATATCGCACAGACACAAACCCGCGATATATCGTATATATCGATGTATCGCCCAGCCCTAGGTTATACATATACAATCATACACATACACACACAAAAGAAAGGAAAAAGAATGCCTGAAAAAGGAATAGGCTGAAGCCAAAGCTTATATTTGCCTATCTTATACCTTCACTGAAAATTAGATTGCCTGGAACATCAACGTTAAAAAAAATCAATGTGATGAAAGTAATTGTTACTATTAGGGGTGTGGGAAAAAATCGATTCAAACATGAATCGCGATTCTCACGTTGTGCAATTCAAAATTGATTCTCATTTTTTTCAAAATTGATTTTTATATATATATATATTTTTTTTTTATCAATCCAACAAAACAATACACAGCAATACCATAACAATGCAATCTAATTCCAAAACCAAACCTGACCCAGCAACACTCAGAACTGCAATAAACAGAACAATTGAGAGGAGACACAAACACGACACAGAACAAACCAAAAGTAGTGAAACAAAAATGAATATTATCAACAACAGTATCAATATTAGTTATAATTTCAGCATAGCAGTGATTAAAATCCCTCATTGACATTATCATTAGACATTTATAAAAATTAAAAAAAACAATAGTGTCACAGTGGCTTACACTTGCATCGCATCTCATAAGCTTGACAACACACTGTGTCCAATGTTTTCACAAAAGATAAAATAAGTCAAATTTTTGGTTCGTTTAATAGTTAAAACAAATTTACATTATTGCAATCAGTTGATAAAACATTGTCCTTTACAATTATAAAAGCTTTTTAAAAAAAAATCTACTACTTTGCTTGCATGTCAGCAGACTGGAGTAGATCTTGCTGAAATCCTACGTATTGAATGAATAGAGAATCGTTTTGAATCTGAAAGATATCGTTTTTGAATTGAGAACCGCGTTGAATCAAAAAAATCGATATATAATCGAATCGTGACCCTGGGAATCGATATTGAATTGTGGGACACCCAAAGATTCGCAGCCCGAGTTACTATATTTTGTAATTTTCAATTATTTCACCTTTAAAGGTTTTCTTAAACCTTACCAAAGAAGTACATGTTTTCAGCTCATCACTGAGCTTGTTCCACTATTTAGCTCCTAAAACTAAAATACATTTGTATAGCTCGGTTGGTAGAGTGGCTGTGCCAGCAACTTGAGGGTTGCAGGTTCGATCCCTGCTTCCGCCATCCGAGTCAATGCCGTTGTGTCCTTGAGCAAGACACTTTACCCACCTGCTCCTAGTGCCACCCACACTGGTTTAATATTAACTTAGATATTGGGTTTCACTATTTAAAGCGCTTTATATTATAAATATATTATATTATAAATATAATTCACTTCACTTATATTCGTTCTCGCTTTACCGATTTAAAAAATTAATATCCCCCTTAAATTACAGTTTTCTCCTCTTAAATGAAATAACCTAAGAATACACGCTGGAAGGCTGTTGTTCTTTACTTGAAACATAATTTCTATTGTTTTTAAAAACACAATGTCTGAAAATTGTAATACATTTGAACTTATAAATAATGGATTGGTGGCCCTGCAATAAGGTGGCGACTTGTCCAGGGTGTACCCCGCCTTCCGCCCGATTGTAGCTGAGATAGGCGCCAGCACCCCCCGTGACCCCAAAAGGGACAAGCGGTAGAAAATGGATTGATGGAATCTTCATAGTAGCACGCTTTGTGTATTATTCTAATGACCCTTTTTTGAAGTTTTATTATTGGGTCTATGTATGTTTTATAAACATGTTCCCAAATTTCAACACAATACGTTTAATATGTAAAAATAAAAGAATAATACAACATATGCAGGCATTTCTTATTCAATGTGTGTCTTACTTTATAAAGAATAGCAATAGATTTGGATATTTTTCCCTTTATATATTCAATGTGCGGTTTCCAACATAGTTTAAGATCAATTATTATTCCCAAGAACTTAGTTTCATATACTCTATCAATTTCCACTTGATTTAATTTTAATTTTGCTTCACAATTTGTCCTTGCACTACTAAACACCATACATTTAGTTTTCTTATCATTTAATGATAACTTATTAATATCAAACCATTTTTTTAGCTGAATTAACTCAACCTCTATTATCCTCGATACTTCCTTCAAGTCTTCTCCTGAACAATACATATTTGTATCGTCTGCAAACATAATACATTTCATTTTATTAGATACTAAACAAATATCATTTAGGTAAAGTATAAATAACTTAGGTCCCAATACCGAACCTTGTGGAACCCCACAAGTTACTCTTCTTGGCTGTGATTTGGTCTTATTAATTTCCACATATTGAGATCTGTTACTTAAATAACTACTTAACCACTGTTGTGAAACACCTCTTATGCCATAGTTTTCCAATTTTCAATCATCAATATCATTTAGGTAAAGTATAAATAACTTAGGTCCCAATACCGAACCTTGTGTAACCCCACAAGTTACTCTTCTTGGCCGTGATTTGGTCTTATTAAATTCCACATATTGAGATCTGTTACTTAAATAACTACTTAACCACGGTTGTAAAACACCTCTTATGCCATATTTTTCCAATTTTCAATCATCATGGTTTGCTCAAACAATGGAAGCTTCGAGAACAGCACCCCTTCCTCCCATAATAAGCATCCTTTATGAAATGTGATCAAACCTGTCCTTCTTTCGTCCCCCTGCAGTGAATAAGATGATCAAGGAGCACGGTGACCTGTTTACCGACAGCCAGTGCAGCATCTGCAATGCCGTCCTCATTTCGGAGTCCCAGAAGTTGGCTCATTATCAGGTCAGCGATCCTCCGAAAGCTTGCAGGTTTCAGAAAAATATGACTAAATGACCGTCGTGTTGTTCGACGCCACCAATGTCACAATTTGACTGCTGAAAATCAATCTGGTTCAACAGATTTATGGACTCATCTTTTATGAACAAAGTCCTTCCAGGTTCCTTTGTTCTTGCGACTGTCTGGTTAAAACCAGAAGACCAATCATCAATCATCCATTTTATACTGCTGATTCCCTTTGGGTCACGGGGGGTTCTGGTGCCTATCTCAGCTACAATCAGGCTGAAGGCGGGGTTCACCCTGTACAAGTCGCCATCTCATTGCAGGGCCAACCCAGATAGACAGACAGCATTCACATTCACACACTACGGCCAATTTAGTGTTGCCAATCAATCTATTCCCAGGTGCATGTCTTTGGAAGTGGGAGGAAGCCGGAGTACCCGGAGGGAACCCACGCAGTCACGGGGAGGACATGCAAACTCCACACAGAAAGATCCCTAGCCTGGGATTGAACCCAGGACTACTCAGGACCTTCGTATTGTGAGGCAGACGCACTAACCCTCAATCAAAGTTTATTCATATAGCCCTAAATCACGAGTGTCTCAAAGGGCTGCACTGCTCACTTGAATCTGTCCATCCTGTTATCCATCTCATGCGGAGCTGATATCCATCGAAATCGAAAGCTCAGATCCCACATCAGGGCAAGAAAAAGCTCGACCCAATAGACTTAGACTTAGACAAACTTTAATGATCCACAAAGGAAATTGTTCCAGATAGTAGCTCAGTTACAAAGGATGGAAACGACAATGCAGGTATAAAATAGACTAAAATGTACCATAGTAGTAATATAACATGTGTAATATTTACATAATAGATGTACAGTATATTATATATACTGACATATGGCGTGGCGCAGTGGAAGAGTGGCCGTGCGCAACCCGAGGGTCCGTGGTTCAATCCCCACCTAGTACCAACCTCGTCATGTCCGTTGTGTCCTGAGCAAAACACTTCACCCTTGCTCCTGATGGGTGCTGGTTAGCGTCTTGCATGGCAGCTCCCTCCATCCGTGTGTGAATGTGTGTGTGAATGGGTAAATGTGGAAGTAGTGTCAAAGCGCTTTGAGTACCTTGAAGGTAGAAAAGCGCTATACAAGTACAAACCATTTATATAATGGGATACAATGAGAAACCTTGGAGGGGTGTGCAGAAGTGGGGACCACCCCCCCCCCCCCCCCACCCCCGCCCTGGGCGACTGGTGCAATGGACGTCGAGTGGATCGAGTTAATAGTGTGAGAGTCCAGTCCGTAGTGGGGCCAGCAGGGGATCATCTTGAGTGGGGACAAGGCAGCAGCGCAGGGACGTCGTCAACTAATGCACAGATGAGTGGTCCACCCCGGGTCCCGACTGAACAGCTAGTTATCCGTGGTCACCTAATAACCTCTCCACACAGGAGAGGCTGGCAGAGCAGAAATGAGACGGCAGATCAACTAGTCTATTTAAAAGCTAGTGTATAAAAATGAATTTTAAGATGGGACTAAAATGTTTTTACTAAGGTAGCATCTCTAACTGTTAGCTGTAGGGAATTCCAGAGTACTGGAGCCCAAATAGAAAACGCTCTATAGCCCGCAGACTTTATTTGGGCTATGGGAATCACTAATAATAAGCCGGAGTTCTTTGAATGGGGGTTTCTGTCCGGAACGTATGGTACAATACAATCAGCAAGATAGGATGGAGCTAGACCCTTTAATATTTTATACCTGAGTAGTAAAACCTTAAAGTCACACAGTAAACCAGTGCAGGTGAGCCAGTATAGGCGTAATATGATCAAACTTTCTTGTTCTTGTCAAATGTGTACCGACTAGAATTGAAGTTGTCCAACTTATTCTAGAACAATAGCAATACCAAGCTGCTGGAGAGAAGAGCATGCCCTCTAATGGCTGACACGTTCTCTCATGATGGCCCCACTGCTCACTTGAGTCTGTCCATCCTGTTACCCATCTCAAGCGGAGCTGATATCCATAGAAACCGAAAGCTAACTCAAGTGTGTGTGTGTACAGTTAAGTACACAGGCACACGTCTCGTACTTGGTTTTTTCCTCTCACCATCAATACTAGGAAATAGGCAAAGTGTGTGTATAAGATCATGCGTTGTCATAGCAACAGGGTGAACTCATTGTATTTCGCTGTCCAAAGAACGTCTCCCTACGCATTCCATTCTACTTCAGGGGGAAATATCCCTCACAGCACCAATGGCCGCCTGTTAATCAAAGGCTGTTATCATCAGGGATGGCTGGTGTCTTTGCAACTTTTCCGATGTTTTGCTTTCTTCTTTCAGAGTAAAAAACACGGCAACAAGGTGCGCCGCTATTTCTCGACCCAAAATGAGAAGGGGCCCGAGTCGAAGAAGTTCAAGACTCCTGCATCTGACAAGGTAAATGGAGTCTTTGGCCACTGTTTCCAAAAAACGGGGTAACCAAAGGGTCCTTTAAATGTCTCAAGTCTAATTTGAGTTCAATCACATTTAAGGCCTTAAGACAGGGGTGTCAAACTCATTTTAGATCGGGGGCCACATGGAAAAAATCTACTCCCAGTGGGCCGGACTGGTAAAATCACGGCACGATAACTTACAAATAAGGACAACTTCAGATTGATTTTTTGTTTAAAAATAGAACAAGCACATTCTGAAAATGTACAAATCTTAATGTTGTTGTTTTTTTACACTTACATATTGCGGCTAAGAGTATTCTATCTTTATTTGTCGTTCATTATACTTTCTGAACAAAACGTGATAATATTAATCAGTCAACTCATTAGTGTTAATTTTCAATCCATCAACGTAAAAAAATCTATATCAAAATTAAATTACAGGATGTTACTTATCTAGTTTGCAAATTTTCATTGACTGGTGCACTAACATCATGTGGTTTATTTTGTTTAACATGTGTAGCATAATCTACAAAGATACAAATAATTGCTATTGTGACATCTAGTGGACACATTTAGAACAGCCGTTTCTTACATTTAAAAAATTTGGCTCATTTTCATACTTGGCAAACTCATCCCGCGGGCAGGATAAAACCTGTCTGCGGGCCGTACCTTTAACACCCCTGCCTTAAGTTGTTCTAAATTCTATCCAGGTCCCAAATATGACTTTGATTAGTCTCAAGTTCTTTGGTTAAAATGTTGTGTTATGTTTCACAGACCATCTTCAAGTCGCTTTCTGACCGTCTCTTCAGGATCAACATTTTGTTTGCAGTTTTATTTACGTGCCTCCACTTCGTCATCTTTTTTGCAGTTTTCAGCGCTTCAATAAGAAGTCTACTGACATTTGAGTTCAAACTGTACGCTACTTTGTATTAGAAATGGCAACAGTGGAGGACGCGTGTGCATGTACGAGCCAGTCTGCCCCACAACAAAAAGATAGCGAAAAGAAGCTTATTGACTACAGTATCTTACTACTTTTCGGTTTGAAGCGTGATACTGATAAATGCATGTGTTATTTGTGTTCCTGTCAGATGGAAACCGACGAGGATGACCCCATGAAGATCTGTGACATATGCAAGATGACCTTTACGTCGTCCGTGATGGCCCAGTCTCACTATCAGGGCAAAATTCACGCCAAAAATCTGAAACTCAAAAGTGCGGCTCCTCAGACTCGTACGTTTGGTGTTTTTTCTCACTCTTTTATGATCCAATCATTGCTTTTGTTGTTGAAATTATAACATTACTCGATACCAGAGATCGACCGATATGTTTTTTACAGGGCCGATACCAATTATTAGCAGTCAAGGGGGCCGATAACCGATATTTGGAGCCGATATTCATTTGCAGTAAAAGTTACTTAAAGTAGGCGTCAGTAAACAGCTGGAAGCGATTTTAAGTTGTTTTTTTAAATTTTTTTTTTAGGAAACTTGAGACATAATGTTTTATGTAGCCCTAATGTTGTGCTTAATTTAGCATTAAAAAACATCAGGCAATTTCAGAAACACTTTTATTGCAAGTGTTTAAGAGAGGTATTGATATTTGCATTTCAACAATAAGAAATCTCCTAGGAAATTTGCCAAAAATATGAGACTTTTCTACATGTGTGTGAAGGGAATTATATTTATATAGCGCTTTTTCCCTAGTGACTCAAAGCGCTTTACACAGTGAAACCCAATAGCTATGTTACATTTAAACCAGTGTGAGTGGCACTGGGAGCAGGTGGGTTAAGTGTCTTGCCCAAGGACACAACGGCAGTGACTAAGTTGGCGGAAGCGGGTATCGAACCTGCAACCCTCATGTTGCTGGCACGGCCGCTCTACCAACCGAGCTATACCGCCCCATCACAATAACTCTCCATGTATTCCATTTCAAACAGTTTTAAAGCGGTTGATGGGTTTAATACCTTTTATTTGAAATATTGCAAACATTTAAATTCAAACAATTCTGGCCTCCTTCGTGTAGATTTTCAAGATGGCTGACATAATTTCTTCCTGGATGTTACAGAAAGTATGAGAACACGTGAGCTGCTGCTTGCTCTTAGTTACTTACAAATAAAGATGTATTTGTCAATTCGCACAAAGTTTAGATTTTTAACAGAACTATGTTTTCTGGTGCCCTAATTTCCATCCGTGTCTGTCGCGTTATTTGATTGAATCACGGTACATGGGACTCGCCGCAGTCTTTTATGGAGCCCACGCTCTTAAGAGTTGCGGACGGAGACTTGTCGTACGACTCCATCGCTGCAGTAATGAAAATAAGCAAATTGGGCCTGGAATATGCTAGCAAAAAAGGACAAAAACTGGATTTTAAAATGTAATTTTTCTCACTAGGGCAGGCCGGGCAATTTCTTTGACTCAGGGTCAAATTTAGAGGAAAAATGTGTCTGGGGGCCTGTATATCTATTTTTAGGAACACTATTACAAAACCTCACAATCATGTCCGACAGAGTTCTAAAAACGTTATGACAGACCGCCTGAAAAAACGAAATGGAATTTAAAATTTTTTTACTGAATGAGACATCCAGAATGTGCATAAAAATAATGTGCGATTTACAGTATTAAGTATAAACGATAAAACACTGAATATTGACAACATATGAATGTCACACCCCCTCTCCATTGACATATTTTGCAATTACAATTCAGAGAGAAAAAATGGGTCTGGGTGCCTGTATATCTATTTGTAGGAACACTAATACAAAACCTCACAATCATGTCCGATAGAGTTCTAAAAACGTTATGACAGACCGCCTGAAAAAACTAAATGGAATTTTTTTTTTTTTTACTGAATGAGACATCCAGAATGTGCATGAAAATAATTTGCGATTTACAGTATTAAGTATAAACGATAAAACACTGAATATTGACAACAAACGAACGTCACACCGCCTCTCTCCATTGACATATTTTACAATTAAGCGAAACGCAATAAAATGCAACAAACAGCGACATATGAACACAATCTGATATATCAATAGGCTTTAAAACTTTGTTGTAAAAAATCTCCTTCCGCGTCTGTCCATGACACCCGCATTTAAGGCTGGCCGCCCTGCAAACTGTGAAAATGCACCCCGCCCACACTGCTTGGTGCCTCGTCTGAGCTGCTGTGACTAAGATTACCATAGTAACTAATTTAGCATGCAAAAGCGCAGATTCCATCCATTGAAATACTTTGTATGGTTCAAGACTTACGGTAATGTGAAAATGGCAACTACAATTTTCCAACACAAAGATCTAAAAAAATATTTGGGAATGTCCGGCGGGTCAGATTGAAAAGGTTAACAGGCACCATGTGGCCCCCGGGCCTTAATTTGCCTAGGTTTGCACTATTTTTTTTATCAATAGTGATTCCAATTTGTAACGGTTCTTAATCGATAAAAAAAAAAAAAGATTAAAAAAACATAAATAAAATTTGTCCGCAGTCTGTCCTTTCCAGCCAATCGGGCAAGCCATATTGTAGATGATCATATCTGCTGTACAGACTTACTTTGGTAAAGGGGGTGTTGGATACTTCTCTTGTTCGCTTATGTGTATTTGACTTGATTAAATGTTTGGGTAGAATTTCCGCCCGATTGTAGCTGAGCTAGGCACCAGTGCCCCCCGCGACCCCAAAGGGAATAAGCGGTAGAAAATGGATGAATGTATTAAACAAAACCAGTTATATTTTAAGTAATGTATTTAATCAGAACTGACACCCGATGTCATTAAAAAGTATTAATTTTTGAATCAAGAATCGAATTATTACATGCAAAGATTCATTACAATCTACTTCACAATTTTTTTTTAATACCAAACATTGGTAACATATGTGTATACTGTATATTGTATTAGCTGATGTAGTTCTGTTGTCGTAAAAAAAAAAGAATAAAGAGTTATTATGATAGAAAACGGACGATATCGATGAACTTGTTAAAATGCCAAATATCGGTGCTAATAATCGGTTGATCTCTACATCATACTTCAATAATACTACCAAAATGGGTTTGTGGACATGGCATTTGTAAAGTTAAGTTTTACCGAAAGTTCTGCTATGTGGAGAGAAAAATTACGAAACCCCTCCCCCCCAGTGTAAGTACCAAAATTGCTGCGTGTCTGAACAGAAGCCCAAGCGGCCGCACCTGCAGCGGCGCCCAAGAAGAAAGCGGCAGCGGACAAGACCGACAACTTGGACGACAAACACCCCAACCGCTTCTGCTCCGCCTGCCAGGCGTCCTTCAACAACGTCCAGATGGCCGAGCAGCATTACGCTGGCAAGAAGCACAAGAAGCAAATGGCCAAGGTCAAACTGTTGACGCTGCACGGAAAGCCCACCACGCCAGGTGCCAGCGCAGAACCTCAATGTTGCACGCCAGCCCGTTCTTTCGGGTACATCAACGTATTTACTCACCGTCTTCTTTTGACCTCCAGCTGCTGCAGGCAAGGGTCTGATGTGCAACATCTGCAACATTGAGCTGAATTCTGTGGATCAGTACCAGTCCCACATCAGCGGGGCCAAACATAAGAACCAGTATGTGCAACATCTTTTTTCATTTATTAGAACCTTAGCATCGTTTTTTTCACAGCTAAAACACACTTTTACTGTATTCCCAAGTCTGTTGAATTTAGATACAATTAAGTTCTTTGGCAAATAGAAAAGTTGGTATAGGGAAGCGAATTTCTTCATAAGAAACAATGTAAAACAAGAATAATTCGTATCCAGTCTCGACAGAAATCCATATTTCGGCGAAGGTTCTTACATTTTGAAGAAATATAACGTACTTAGGGATGGGTACCAAATCCGGTACTTTTTGGCACTGACCGAATTGGTACCAAATCATGTAAAATCCAACGGTGCCACGTTACGGTACCTGGGTTACCATGAGGTCACGTCTGGTTGCCACTTGATCACTCCAGCAGCACTGAGAGCGGGCTTGGCCAAATGACCTCTAGGTAATTGTAATTTTCTCAAAACATGCTCCAAACTAAGTTAAGTCAGGCTCCACTTTTCCAAAAATGCGCTAACTTGACGCTGATATACATTGACTTTGCTATTGCCATGCTACTGATTAGCATTAGTGATTTTACATGGCAATTTTCAACACCTCCAAATGTGTTAATGAAAACTACAACTAAGATGCACGTTACACTCCCAACGGCTGGTGTGTGACAAGTACATTACTTACAGTATTAACACTTTTTAGGGAGTCACCAAGAAAACAACACATCACATCTAATGTCCTTGCAACTGTAATTGAGGCCTACTGTCATACCTGCAAATGAGACTCAGAAATGTGATACTAAAACAAGATGTACCAACTGGACGGTAGTTATCATAATCAGTTAGTTTACAGCCATATCCTATTTAAAAACAACAGGAACTACATATATTGTCACTTTAGTAGGTAGACATATTCACATTGCACTTTACTGTTGTGTTTTATTTTCTTTTTGTCTACGCATGGGAGAGTGCGAAACAAAATTTTGATTCCTTTGTATGTCTTTACATGTAAAGAAATTGACAAATAAAGCTGACTAGACTTGACTTGACGAAATATGGCAATAAAACTAAAAGAAATATTTATAAACACTCGCCGAAGTACCAAAAATTGGTAGCGGTATCGATTTCCAGCTGCCGAATCAGTTTGAATGTGAATTGTACCCATCCCTAACAGTACTGCATATCAAACAAATATGCTATGTAAAATAAAAAATGGATACCAAATTTTTCTGTGGCGGGCGGCCACACAGGAAATACCCTACCCCCTAAAAGCAAGTACTTCAGTCCAAATTACACTTCTTCTAACTTGGTTGCAGAATGAAAAAATCCGGTGAGAAGTCCGATGACAAAAACAAGTCAGCCGACGAAAATGCGGAGTTAGGAGACGACAACGGCGACGACGACCAATGTGGAAGTGGCTACAACCAGTCCGGAAACGGCGATTTTCAGTACGAGACGGAGGGCCAACAGTTTGAGGCGAAAGATGCTTCTTACGACGACACCTTCTACAACATGGGAGATGACGAGTTTGTGACCGAGGGCGCCCTGTTCGGGTCGGCGGATGACCAGTTCAACTCGTTGAACAGTTAGTAAGTGGGACTCTAGGACCGAGCGACTTCAGGAGGACTCTGAGCAGAACCCTACAAACATCACAATTCATCGGACCTTCGTTTCCATCAAGAGTCACACTACAAGCGTCCTCCCCACAATTGTCCCACAACAAGCAAAACCTGAACCTCAATCTGGACTATCTTTGTTTTTGTTTTTATAGAATGTCAACTTTTGTTTTTGTTTACCTGCTCCAAAGTGGCAGCTTTGTGTTTTGAGCATGCGATCATTTCCAGTTAAATACCCAAATCTGCTTCTTCCTTGTTTTCTATCAGACCAGGTGGCCACTTTTTAATCACCTTTTCCACTGCACAGTACCAACTTTACTCCACTCGGTCTGGGCCGCTCGCTGTTCAATTGAATAAAATATACAGTAAACATACTGTACATACAATGGGGAGATCAAATATTTGATGCGTTGCCAGTTTAGCAGTTTTTCCATCTTACGAAGATGTTTGATTTTTTTTTTATCGGAGATGCAACCTAAAACAAAAATCCAGAAAATGTACATTTGTTCTTGTGCGGGTTTGCAAACCTAAGCGGAAGTTTGAACCACTCCTTACAGATGTCCAAATCTTTAAGATTTCGGGGGTGCTGCTGGCCAACACTGACTTTCCTCTCCCTCTAAAAGTTTTCAGGTCTGGGGACTGGTTTAGACCAGCCAGGTCTTTGAGATACCACTGACTCCTTTAAGTTGGCCTCAATGTGTGTTTCTGGTGTTTGACCTGGGTTATTCCCCAAGGTCTTCATGGCCCATCGTCATCCCTTCAATACGGCCCTGTTCCTTTACAGAAAAATGTCCTCAAGAATGAGATTTCTAACCTCTATACTTCCTGGCTGGTTCTACTTCTACCCTCAAACGGTCTCCTCAGGCCACTTCACAGTCTCTCATTCCTCTTCTGGATCATTCGGTATAGCTCGGTTGGTAGAGTGGCCGTGCCAGCAACTTGAGAGTTGCAGGTTCGATTCCCGCTTCCGCCATCCTAGTCACTGCCGTTGTGTCCTTGGGCAAGACACTTTACCCACCTGCTCCCAGTGCCACCCACACTGCTTTAAATGTAACTTAGATATTGGGTTTCACTATGTAAAGCGCTTTGAGTCACTTGAGAAAAGCGCTATATAAATATAATTCACATTATAATTCACATTCTTGGCAAACATGGACATGCGCTGGCTTGAGCAGGAAGACTAGGATTTCAATCCATGACGACGTTGGGTCCTGTCTTACTTTTCATTGACAATTTTGATCTTTCACCTCTCTCGTGGTCTGTGGGGATCTTGCATGGAGCTCCAGATGTTTGATTCCAAATTCTTCCATTTTCTCACAAGCTGCTTGCTTATGGTCCTGTGGTCCATCCCCGACTTTCACAGGTCAACAACGTTGTTCCTGATGTCCCGAGTCAGCTCTGTGGTCTCGATCATAGAGCTCAGAGTCTGATTGATTAAGACAATTTATTTATTTTGCTATACGAACGTATTGATTTAGGGCTGGGCAATATGGCTGAAAACTACATCACGGTATGTGCTTTTTATCAGTCGATATAGATTATCATCAATTTTCAAGGCAGAAAGGAAAGTAAATGTCAACAAAAGCATGGAAAACACTCAATGTAGACATTCTAAAATTAGTAATCACTCTCTGCGTTGCTCGGTTACCCGAGATCCTTTGTTCATGCAACTTTTGCTTTCTTCTATTGGAGGAAAAAAATCAAACATTTTTTATCGATACCGATTACGTGTCCATCGCAACATATATTGATGTAGTTTTATCGCCCAGCCCTATCTTTTGTACAGGTGACAAGTTCCAACAGGCGCAGTAAACACAGGTAATGAGTGGACTTCTTAAAGGAAAACAAACAGGTCTATAGGAGCCGCAATTCTTACTTCAATATTTCATGCAGTAAAACTCATTACTTCAAAGTCATACAATGTGACTTTCTGGATTTTTGTTTTATTCTACATGTTTTCAAAGTGGGAACGTTCTCCCCACTGTCTATACACTATACTGTATATACAATATTTATAGCGTAAGCTCCAGCTTGTGTCTGAGCATTGGGTTGGTCATTTTGCATTCGTGCAACAGTTTGTTAGGCTGAATGTGTCGTTGGGAGTGTCAGCTAGAGGTGAAGAAGTAGAAATTATTCGCAAAATACAGTCTGTGGAGGTCGAGGGAGCAATGTCTTGCTCAAAGTAGCGAAACCGAAGTCCTCCAGGCCAACCCCATGAGGAGGAATGGTAGTTTGAGCTGGTCTTTGATGGTCAGCTCGATTCTCTGTTGGCTGGAAACAATGGTGAAGGACACGGTCTATAGTATCAAGACCCTGTTTGACAATATGGTCTTCACATTGGATGTTTCGGAAAATTCTCAGCTTAGATTGGGTTCAAAATAGCCCCTTCGAAAAAGGAGTTCGTCAAAAGAGACTATAAGAAATGGCAGAGAAGGTGGGCTCCTCTGTTCAAGTGGAGACTGAGGGCAGTTGGTCATTTTCACGATAACTTGGAGCTCTGTGTTTTTTATTCAGACTAGTTCAGCAGGAAACTGCGAAAACGGCATTGAAGGAGTAGGACTGGAGACACATTTTAATTCAAGAGGAGAATGAGGGCAGTTGGTGTTTACCACTTCATTTTCAACCAAGCTTTGGTATCTCTATGTTGTAATCAAACGAGTTTAGCAGGAAACTGCATAAACAGCATTGAAGGAGTAGGACTGGAGACACGATTTATTCAAGAGGAGACTGAGGACAGTTAGTCTTGATTACATTTCCTTTTTCTTTGTTTTTCATTTGAAATACTGCTATATTTGTTTGTTGGGTAAGGAGATCTTTTGTTATATTGCAGTATTAGCATGTTCGTTTTGATCCATTTTGTAGTCGTGTCATTGCTCAGCAGCCGCCTGGATGTAATGCTAACGGTCAGCACGACTGGAGCCAAGCCGAGTTCGTACCATGCGGTGGAAAAAAAGGCATAATATTGTACAGTAGGTGTCTTGTGAGGTACATGGTGGTCGTCGGTCAACATATCAATAGACTGCTCTCGGTAATAACACTGGAAATGTTCCATTTTGTTAAAATGTTACAAACACCCTTTTTACTTTTGACATTGTTTTGTTTTCTAGTGCTTCAAAAGTAGACCGATGTCCAAAACAGGACAGGAAATCTCCAATTGTCCTAAAAAAAAAAACCTAAAAAAAAACAAAAACTGACTGACTTATTTTTTATTACCAAATGTCTGCTAAAGAAAACTACTTTTAGATGTTTCTACGAAAAGGAGGGCTTTGCTCCGCTGTAGTTTGGTCTCCATCCTCGTGTTTGTCATTTTTATTGTCACGACTATGTTGCATTTTGAAGGAAAGGAACGTCGCATCGATTAAACAAAACAAAACATCTTTTAACAGTTTGCTCGGGCTTCTGGTTTTCATTCCAGTGATATCTTGTGTTTGTGACTAGCAAACGATATTGAATGCTGTCAGGAAATAAACCAACATTGTCAGCAGCAACGTTTGGATTGTTGGTGAAATTAATCACTGAGATGTCCAATATATTTTAGTAACTAAGAAAACTGTTTTAGTTGGTAAGGTTGATCGTTTATTGATGTATTGTGTAACATGTCATACAGTTGAATGTCATGTATTAAGAGGCAGTGCAGCATAACGTCCACACGGCGTCGCTGTTTCATTCCTCCAGAAAATAGCTGTCCACAAAAATGTGTGTGGTATCAGAATCGGCTTCATTGGGCCAGTTATGTTTCAACACACAAGGAATTTGACCTAGTAGACTGTGCTCTCTTTGTTCAATGTCAACTTCAAGTCATGATTAACGAAAAATATAGCTGCAAGGCTAATAAATAATACAAAAATGACGCGAGCTTGATTTAGTACTTTCACGGTGACAGACCAGTTCCAGAGTTAAATACTTCAAGTGACTGCACAACAATACACAATAGAATTACGTACTTTTGTAAAGTCAACCCAAGTTCAGCATCTGTTCGCGTTCACCAAAAGTTGTAACCCATAGGTACTGAATTAGGGACTGTATTGGCACTGACAAAATTCCGCCCAAATTCGCATAAAATCACACAAGCACGTTTTTTCGGTAGATAACGCTCAAATGTAGAATGAGTCCAAAATTCGCTAGCCTGATGCGTGGCGCGGTTGGCAGAGTGGCCGTGCCAGCAACCTGAGGGTTCCTGGTTCCATCCCCACCATTCTACCAACCACAACACGTCCGTTGCATCCTTGGTCAAGACACTTCACCCTTGCTCCTGATGGGTCCTGGTTAGGGCCTTGCATGGCATTTCCCCCCGTCATATGTTTCAAAATGCGCTAGTTTGATGCATGCCGCGGTTGGCAGAGTGGCCGTGCCAGCAACTTGAGGGTTCCAGGTTCGATCCCCGCTTCCGCAATCCTATTCAGTGCCGTTGTGTCCTTGGGCAAGACACTTTACCCACCTGCTCACAGTTGCCTCCCGCACTGGTTTAAAAATGTAACTTAGGTATTGGGTTTCACTATGTAAAGCGCTTTGAGTCACTAGAGAAAAGCGCTATACAAATATAATTCATTTCACAAATCACAGTCTGTGAATGTGGAAATAGAAAAGCGCTATACCAGGGGTCGGTAACCCAAAATGTTGAAAGAGGACCAAAAATACAAAAACAAATCCGTCTGGAGCCGCAAAAAATTAAGAGCCATATCACATAGCAGCACCAAGTTCCTGGGGGTGCAGATCACTGACAATATAACCTGTTCCCTAAAAAAGAGCTCAGCAGCGCATGCACTTTTTGCGTCTGATGAAAAGAACACAGCTCCCTCCCCCCGTTCTCTAAAGAGAGCCTGCTGACCAACAGCATCTCTGTCCGAACTGGAGCCTGCAATGCCACAGACTGGAAGTCCCTCCAGAGAGCGGTGAGGACGGCGGAAAAGATTATCAGGACTCCTCTTCCTCCTATCCAGGAGATTGCAAAAAGCCGCTGCCTGACCAGGGCTCAGAAAATCTGCAAAGACTCCTCCCACCCCCACCAAGGACTGTTTATACTACTGGACTCTAGAAAGAGGTTCCGCAGCCTTCGTAGAAGAACCTCCAGGCTCTGTAACAGCTTCTTCCCTCAGGCCTTAAGACTCTTGAACGCATCATAATTAAATTATCCCCCCACAAATGGATTAACTCGCTGGAATAAAAAAGACAATATAACATACATCCATAAACCTGGATGCATATGCAAAAGTGCAACATATTTATCTGTACGGTAATCTATTTATTTATATCTGCACCTTATTGCTTTTTTTTTTATCCTGCACTACCAAGAACTAATGCAACAACATTTCGTTCTTATTTGTCCTGTAAAGTTCAAATTTGAATGACAATAAAAAGGAAGTCTAAGTCTAATACAGATAATGTGTCAGGAGATATAAATTGAATTATGAGGACTTAAAGGAAACTAAACAAGCTCAAATATAGCTACAAATGAGGCATAATGATGCGATATGTACATATAGCTAGCCTAAATAGCATGTTAGCATCGATTAGCTTGCAGTCATGCAGTGAGCAAATATGTCTGATTAGCACACGCCACACAAGTCAATAACATCAAGAAAACTCACCTTTTGTGCATTCATGCACAACGTTAAAAGTTTGGTGGACAAAATGAGACGGAAAAAGAAGTGGCGTAAAACACGTCCTAGAAAGTCGGAGAAAGTTGTACATGGAAACAAACTTGGGTGAGTTCAAGGACCGCCAAAATTAGTAGGACAAAACGGCGCTCACTGAATACTCGAATCAATGAAGCATGTTTAATAAAAACAGTGTGCTTTATAACAATTAGGGAGGTTTGTGTCATGTTTGTCCTCCTACAGAAACCATATTAAAACAAAAATTATGTCCCCCCCCCCACCCATCTTTTTCCAATTTTTCATACGTTTTTGAAAAAGCTCCAGAGAGCCACTAGGACGGCGCTAAAGAGCCGCATGCGGCTCGCCGATCCCCGCGCTATACCATTGGATTTGCTAAAGACGGGCTACTTTTAGCATTAGCGATGTTACACGGCGATTACAACGCCTCCCTAAATTTGTAATAAGACTACAACTAAGACGCGCGATGCAATAAAACAGCTGGTGTGTAATGAGCACAATACTCACAGTATTAACACTTTGTAGGGCGCAATATAACATATTCAGCTCCCAGGATTAGGCTACTTTCAAGTTGAACAAAATACGATAGCCAGCCTATAGCAGTGATTTTATAAACCGGTACAAGTGGTGTGCCAAAGAATCACTTGATTAAAGTAGAGTCTTTTATTTTCTAACACACACACACAGTGTTACTGTTCAAACTGTGTGTAATGTTACAATGACCAAACATATTGAATAGATTCAAAAAATATATAAAACCTCTGTTTTGTATTTAATGACTTCTTAGGCGCACTGTGCTACTGTATTGTAATGTTGGTCATGATGACGGTACTTGGAGCTTTCTGGGGTGGAACTTGGTGGAAAAAGAATGAGAACCATTGTAGAATGTTTTTAGAAAATGTTTGAATATAGCAGGGGTAGGGAACCTATGGCTCTAGAGCCAGATGTGGCTCTTTTGAAGACTGCATCTGGCTCTCAGATAAATCTTAGCTGACATTGCTTAACGTGATAATTATGAATAATTTCGCTGGTAATCACAGTGCTAAAAATAACGTGCAAAATACAAAACATTCTCATGCATTTAAATCCATCCATCCGTTTTTTACCGCACCTGTTCAAGAAGTCGCATTAATGGTAAGAAGTATTTTATGTCACGATGCGGGGGGGTTGCAGCTTGTCCCAGGAAGGCAGACGGACTACTCGGGACATGGCATTTAGGTAAAAACATGATTTAATTTTAACTAAAAAAAGATACAAACAAAAATCGCTCACAGTGGAGGCACAACTTGGGCTAAGGAACAAAGCTAACGCATAAACAGACTAAGAACATAAGTCAAACAAAACTTACTTGGCATGGCATGAAGCACGAAACTATGGCAAGGCATGAAACAAGTCAGCACAGGGCGACTGACTGGCAAAGACGATCTTAAATACTGCCTCTTATTAGTGCTCGGGAAGCAGGTGAGCGGGCATTTTGTCCACCAGTGACAGGTGGACAAAATGAGTAACCAAGGAAACCAGACAAGGGAGTGGAAAAAAACAGGAACTTAAAGAGTCCAAAGGACAAACAGCACATGGCCAAACAAAAACATGATCAACAGACATGACATTTGATTTATTATTGGTTGGCTCCAGAATAACAATGTTATTAAAAAAGAATAAGAGACTTATTATACTCTAAAAATGTTGGTCTTACTTAAAAATGCACACATTTAGTTGTACTCGGTGTTAAAAAAATATGATATGGCTCTCACGGAAATATATTTTGAAATATTTGGCTTTCGTGGCTCTCTCAGCCAAAAAGGTTCCCGACCCCTGGAATATAGGAATGGTTTTGAATATTCAAGAGCTGAAATGCGAGTGGAATAAGGAACCAAACCGTGTGGCCGTGAAATAGTTGTAAAAGCTGAAATCATTTTGAATGATATAGTTCCAACGGGGCTGAATAAAATCAAGCATGCATTGTAAGGCTAAAATCTAAACTCAATCCTCCTGGTTCAATTTATATTTTCTGCATTCGACCCATTTCTGCTTTGGATGTTACGGTATTTTTAAGCGAGCAAACCCTTAAAATGCTTGTACCCAGAATTCATTGCTTTCAGCTCATTTCTGGGTGTAAATTCATGTTTGTTTTTTTACAATGAAATACGTTAACTGATTGTATGAAACATTTACTTGCAAACAAGCTTACATTTGGAGCCAAACAAATTACAACCATAACTAAGATGAATAAGTACATGACTAAATCGCTCACAAAATGGACACATGAATAGACAAACTACAAACCCTGTTTCCATATGAGTTGGGAAATTGTGTTAGATGTAAATATAAACAGAATACAATGATTTGCAAATCATTTTCAACCCATATTCAGTTGAATACGCTACAAAAACAACATATTTGATGTTCAAACTGATAAACATTTTTTTTTGCAAACAATCATTAACTTTAGAATTTTGATGCCAGCAACATGTCTTGCTGAAATAAGCAGGGGCGTCCATGAAAAAGACGGCACTTAGATGGCAGCATATGTTGTTCCAAAACCTGTATGTACCTTTCAGCATTAATGGTGCCTTCACAAATGTGTAAGTTACCCATACCTTGGGCACTAATGCACCCCCATACCATCACAGATGCTGGCTTTTGAACTTTGCATCGATAACAGTCTTGATCAGGGGTCGGGAACCTTTTTGGCTGAGAGAGCCAAGAATCCAAATATTTTAAAATGTATTTCCGTGAGAGCCGTATAATAACTGAACACGTGCATTTTTAAGTAAGAACAACATTTCTAGATTATAATAGGTCTCTTATTTTTTGTAATAACATTGTTATTCTGAAGCTAACTGTGGAGGGGGCGTGGCCTGCGGGACTGCAGCAAAGCGGGCTGTTGCCAGGACCAGCCTCGAAATCAGCAACAGGTGCATAGAAGGCCCACCTGGGCCTTTTTATCTATTTTATAAGCAGCAGCCATGAGGAGAGACGGGGTTGGGGCTGGAGCCAGAGTGCAAGCGAGAACGAAAGAGGAAAAAGACAATTGCTGGAAAGCAACTGAGAGACTTATTGAAAAATAAAAAAATATTGTACCACTGAAACAGGCTCTCATGTCGGTGCTTGGTGGTCTGAAGATACCCCAGGAGGGCAAATCCTAAACTAACCGATAACAAATAAATCACTTCTTACTCTTATTGCAACTTCTTGAACAATTACGGTAGAAAAAAGGATGGATGGATTCAAATGCATGAGCATGTTTTATATTTTGAACATTTTTAACAGTCTCAGCTCGGATTTATCCGAGAGCCAGATGCAGTTATCAAAAGAGCCACATCTGGCTCGCGAGCCATAGGTTCCCTACCCCTACCCCTGGTCTGGATGGTTAACTTCTCCTTTGGTCCGGATGACTCGATGTCGAATATTTCCAAAAACAATTTGAAATGTGGACTTTTCAGACCACAGAACACTTTTCCACTTTGCATCAGTCCATCTTAAATGATCTCGGGCCTAGAGAAGCCGGCGGCGCTTCTGGATGTTGTTGATAAATGGCTTTCGCTTTGCATAGTAGAGCTTTAACTTGCACTTACAGATGCAGCGACAAACTGTATTTAGTGACAGTGGTTTTCTGAAGTGTTCCTGAGCCCATGTGGTGATATCCTTTAGAGATTGATGTCGGGTTTTGATACAGTGCCGTCTGAGGGATCGAAGGTCACGGTCATTAAATGTTGGTTTTACGTGGAGTGATTTCTCCAAATTCTCGGAACCTTTTGATGATATTATGGACCGTAGATGTTGAAATCCCCAAATTTCTTGCAATTTCACTTTGAGAAACGTTGTTCTTAAACTGTTTGACTATTTGCTCACGCAGTTTTGGACAAAGGGGTGTACCTCGCCCCATCCTTTCTTGGGAAAGACTTGAGCATTTTTTGGCACTCACCTGCACCCAATTAGCCTGCACACCTGTGGGATGTTCCAAATAAGTGTTCCTCAACTTTATCAGTATTTATTGCCACCTTTCTCCACCTCTTTGTCACGTGTTGCTGGCAACAAATTCTAAAGTTAAACTTTTTTTTTTTTTTGTCTTTGTAGAATATTGAACTGAATATGGGTTGAAAGTGATTTGCAAATCATTGTATTCTGTTTATATTTAAATCCAACACAATTTCCCAACTCATGGAAACGGGGTTTGTACACCAATTAGTATTGACAAGCCTATTTTTCATGTAACTAAATCTATTTTTACTCAATAAACAATATGCTTCACGGTTTTTTGTTTATTTTTTAAAACCCTTTAAAATTAAGCAGTAAAAATCATAAATATAATGGTGAATTATGGAATCACCAAAGAATAAATGAATATATGTTGTTAAATAGAGGCTGCGGTGGCATGAAGCGTCCACTTGGGGGTGCTCTAGTACACACGCCACAATCATCGACATGTTAGTGTCAGCTAGGAAGCCAATTAAAACGGCGGCAATGTCGATGATTGACGTTCAACCTGCTATGGCGCTCACGTCAATCATGGAAGCGTCGACATGTCTGCCGTTTATGTTAGAAGGTTGACCATTACATGACATGGCAACGAACACTCTAGAGACAGATGGACAAACGCTAAAAAGGTTGTTAGACACCTGTTTGACACTTGATCGGAGGGGGGCTGAGGGAGAAAACAGCTGGATCAACTCGGCGCTTCCGCTTCGTGTTTCCGCCCGTCCTCACGTCACGCTGTTTTTGAGTCACGTGACTCAACCTGACGCGCAAGCGCCGCGTTGTCACCCGCTTCACGGGAGAGGAAAGCCGCGTGTTTCTGCGCCTGCGTGGCTTTTTTTCCCCAACACGTCAATAATGGTAACCGCACTAACACCACGCAACATTTACACTTTGATTGACTAATCATGTTTCAACAACACCACAGAGCCATATGACCTGGTAGTTAGCACATGCTAACTCGTTAGCATTAGCATGCTAACCTTTTTTTAGCAATATTTTTCAGCCAAACACCTCTACGACTTTACAAATGCTAACTGTTATCACGCTAACTAATGTTAGCATACCTTTTTTAACCATTTTTTCCGCCAAATACCTCCTAGCTAGCTTTTTAGACACCTGCTAGCTTTTAGCATGCTAACGCTGATATGCTGAACTTTTCAAGCAACTCAGAGTCATATAACTTGGTACTTGACACAGGCGTTAAAATTAGAATGCTAAATTTTTTCCCCAAGCCAAACACCTTAAATGAAATGCACCATCAAATGACTTTACTAATGTTCACTGTTATCACGCTACCTAATGTTAGCATGCCTTTTTTAACCAATTTTTCAGCCAAATGCCTCAGTCATTTAACTGGGAATTTGACGCCTGCTAGCTTTTAGCATGCTAACGCTGATATGCTGAACTTTTCAAGCAACTCAGAGTCATATAACTTGGTACTTGACACAGGCGTTAAAATTAGAATGCTACATTTTTTCCCCCAGCCAAACACCTTAAATGAAATGCACCATCATATGACTTTACAAATGCTAACTGTTATCATGCTAACTAATGTTAGCATGCCTTTTTTAACCAATTTTTCAGACAAATACCTCAGTCATTCAACCAGGATTTTGACACCTGCTAGCTTTTAGCATGCTAACGCTGATATGCTGAACTTTTCAAGCAACTCAGAGTCATATAACTTGGTACTTGACACAGGCGTTAAAATTAGAATGCTACATTTTTTCCCCCAGCCAAACACCTTAAATGAAATGCACCATCATATGACTTTACAAATGCTAACTTTTATCATGCTAACTAATGTTAGCATGCCTTTTTTAACCAATTTTTCAGACAAATACCTCAGTCATTCAACCAGGATTTTGACACCTGTTAGCTTTTAGCATGCTAACGCTGATATGCTGAACTTTTCAAGCAACTCAGAGTCATATAACTTGGTACTTGACACAGGCGTTAAAATTAGAATGCTAAATTTTTTCCCCCAGCCAAACACCTTAAATGAAATGCACCATCATATGACGTTGCAAATGCTAACTGTTATCACGCTAACTAATGTTAGCATGCCTTTTTTAACCATTTTTTCCGCCAAATACCTCAGTCATTTAACCAGGAATTTGACACCTGCTAGCTTTTAGCATGCTAACGCTGATATGCTGAACTTTTCAAGCAACTCAGAGTCATATAACTTGGTACTTGACACAGGCGTTAAAATTAGAATGCTAAATTTCCCCCCCCCAGCCAAACACCTTAAATGGAACGCACCATCATATGACGTTACAAATGCTAACTGTTATCACGCTAACTAATGTTAGCATGCCTTTTTTAACCATTTTTCCCGCCAAATACCTCAGTCATTTAACCAGGAATTTGACACCTGCTAGCTTTTAACATGCTAACGCTGATATGCTGAACTTTTCAAGCAACTCAGAGTCATATAACTTGGTACTTGACACAGGCGTTAAAATTAGAATGCTAAATTTTTTCCCCAAGCCAAACACCTTAAATGAAATGCACCATCATATGACTTTACAAATGCTAACTGTTATCATGCTAACTAATGTTAGCATGCCTTTTTTAACCAATTTTTCAGACAAATACCTCAGTCATTCAACCAGGATTTTGACACCTGTTAGCTTTTAGCATGCTAACGCTGATATGCTGAACTTTTCAAGCAACTCAGAGTCATATAACTTGGTACTTGACACAGGCGTTAAAATTAGAATGCTAAATTTTTCCCCCCCAGCCAAACACCTTAAATGAAATGCACCATCATATGACGTTGCAAATGCTAACTGTTATCACGCTAACTAATGTTAGCATGCCTTTTTTAACCATTTTTTCCGCCAAATACCTCAGTCATTTAACCAGGAATTTGACACCTGCTAGCTTTTAGCATGCTAACACTGATATGCTGAACTTTTCAAGCAACTCAGAGTCATATAACTTGGTACTTGACACAGGCGTTGAAATTAGAATGCTAAATTTTTCCCCCCAGCCAAACACCTTAAATGAAATGCACCATCATATGACTTTACAAATGTTCACTGTTATCACGCTACCTAATGTTAGCATGCCTTTTGTGACCAATTTTTCAGCCAAATACCTCAGTCATTCAAGCAGGAATTTGACACCTGCTAGCTTTTAGCATGCTAACGCTGATATGCTGAACTTTTCAAGCAACTCAGAGTCATATAACTTGGTACTTGACACAGGCGTTAAAATTAGAATGTTAAATTTTTTCCCCCCAGCCAAACACCTTAAATGAAATGCACCATCATATGACTTTACAAATGCTAACTGTTATCACGCTAACTAATGTTAGCATGCCTTTTTTAACCATTTTTTCCGCCAAATACCTCAGTCATTTAACCAGGAATTTGACACCTGCTAGCTTTTAGCATGCTAACGCTGATATGCTGAACTTTTCAAGCAACTCAGAGTCATATAACTTGGTACTTGACACAGGCGTTAAAATTAGAATGCTAAATTTTTTCCCCAAGCCAAACACCTTAAATGAAATGCACCATCAAATGACTTTACTAATGTTCACTGTTATCACGCTACCTAATGTTAGCATGCCTTTTTTAACCAATTTTTCAGCCAAATACCTCAGTCATTTAACCAGGAATTTGACACCTGCTAGCTTTTAGCATGCTAACGCTGATATGCTGAACTTTTCAAGCAACTCAGAGTCATATAACTTGGTACTTGACACAGGCGTTGAAATTAGAATGCTAAATTTTTCCCCCCAGCCAAACACCTTAAATGAAATGCACCATCATATGACGTTGCAAATGCTAACTGTTATCACGCTAACTAATGTTAGCATGCCTTTTTTAACCATTTTTTCCGCCAAATACCTCAGTCATTTAACCAGGAATTTGACACCTGCTAGCTTTTAGCATGCTAACGCTGATATGCTGAACTTTTCAAGCAACTCAGAGTCATATAACTTGGTACTTGACACAGGCGTTAAAATTAGAATGCTAAATTTTTTCCCCCAGCCAAACACCTTAAATGAAATGCACCATCATATGACGTTGCAAATGCTAACTGTTATCACGCTAACTAATGTTATCATGCCTTTTTTAACCATTTTTTCCGCCAAATACCTCAGTCATTTAACCAGGAATTTGACACCTGCTAGCTTTTAGCATGCTAACACTGATATGCTGAACTTTTCAAGCAACTCAGAGTCATATAACTTGGTACTTGACACAGGCGTTAAAATTAGAATGTTAAATTTTTTCCCCCCAGCCAAACACCTTAAATGAAATGCACCATCATATGACGTTGCAAATGCTAACTGTTATCACGCTAACTAATGTTAGCATGCATTTTTTTAACCATTTTTTCCGCCAAATACCTCAGTCATTTAACCAGGAATTTGACACCTGCTAGCTTTTAGCATGCTAACGCTGATATGCTGAACTTTTCAAGCAACTCAGAGTCATATAACTTGGTACTTGACACAGGCGTTAAAATTAGAATGTTAAATTTTTTCCCCCCAGCCAAACACCTTAAATGAAATGCACCATCATATGACGTTGCAAATGCTAACTGTTATCACGCTAACTAATGTTAGCATGCATTTTTTTAACCATTTTTTCCGCCAAATACCTCAGTCATTTAACCAGGAATTTGACACCTGCTAGCTTTTAGCATGCTAACGCTGATATGCTGAACTTTTCAAGCAACTCAGAGTCATATAACTTGGTACTTGACACAGGCGTTGAAATTAGAATGCTAAATTTTTCCCCCCAGCCAAACACCTTAAATGAAATGCACCATCATATGACGTTGCAAATGCTAACTGTTATCACGCTAACTAATGTTAGCATGCCTTTTTTAACCATTTTTTCCGCCAAATACCTCAGTCATTTAACCAGGAATTTGACACCTGCTAGCTTTTAGCATGCTAACGCTGATATGCTGAACTTTTCAAGCAACTCAGAGTCATATAACTTGGTACTTGACACAGGCGTTAAAATTAGAATGCTACATTTTTTCCCCCAGCCAAACTCCTTAAATGAAATGCACCATCATATGACTTTACAAATGCTAACTGTTATCACGCTAACTAATGTTAACACACTGCCTTTTTAAACCAATTTTTCAGCCAAATACCTTAGTCATTCAACCAAAAATTTGACACCTGCTAGCTTTTAGCATGCTAACGCTGATGTTACCATGCTGATTTTTTTAACCTATTTTGCAGTTGTACACCCGTCATATAGCTTAGTACTTGACACATGCTAGTTCGTTAACATTAGCATGCAAATTTTTTAGCAATATTTTTCATCCAAATGCCTTAAATGGAACACGCATTTTATATGACTTTACAAATGCTAACTGTTATCACTCTAACTAATGTTAGCATGCTGCCTTTTTTAAGCAATTTTTCAGCCAAATACCTCAGTCATTCAAGCAGGAATTTGACACCTGCTAGCTTTTAGCCTGCTAACGCTGATATGCTGAACTTTTCAAGCAACTCAGAGTCATATAACTTGGTACTTGACACAGGCGTTAAAATTAGAATGCTAAATTTCCCCCCCCCCAGCCAAACACCTTAAATGAAATGCACCATCATATGACTTTACAAATGTTCACTGTTATCACGCTAACTAATGTTAGCATGCCTTTTTTGACCAATTTTTCAGCCAAATACCTCAGTCATTCAAGCAGGAATTTGACACCTGCTAGCTTTTAGCATGCTAACGCTGATATGATGAACTTTTCAAGCAACTCAGAGTCATATAACTTGGTACTTGACACAGGCGTTAAAATTAAAATGCAAAATTTTTTCCCCCAGCCAAACTCCTTAAATGAAATGCACCATCATATGACGTTGCAAATGCTAACTGTTATCACGCTAACTAATGTTAGCATGCCTTTTTTAACCATTTTTTCCGCCCAATACCTCAGTCATTTAACCAGGAATTTGACACCTGCTAGCTTTTAGCATGCTAACGCTGATATGCTGAACTTTTCAAGCAACTCAGAGTCATATAACTTGGTACTTGACACAGGCGTTAAAATTAGAATGTTAAATTTTTTCCCCCCAGCCAAACACCTTAAATGAAATGCACCATCATATGACGTTGCAAATGCTAACTGTTATCACGCTAACTAATGTTAGCATGCATTTTTTTAACCATTTTTTCCGCCAAATACCTCAGTCATTTAACCAGGAATTTGACACCTGCTAGCTTTTAGCATGCTAACGCTGATATGCTGAATTTTTCAAGCAACTCAGAGTCATATAACTTGGTACTTGACACAGGCGTTGAAATTAGAATGCTAAATTTTTCCCCCCAGCCAAACACCTTCAATGAAATGCACCATCATATGACGTTGCAAATGCTAACTTTTATCACGCTAACTAATGTTAGCATGCCTTTTTTAACCAATTTTTCAGCCAAATACCTCAGTCATTTAACCAGGAATTTGACACCTGCTAGCTTTTAGCATGCTAACGCTGATATGCTGAACTTTTCAAGCAACTCAGAGTCATATAACTTGGTACTTGACACAGGCGTTAAAATTAGAATGCTACATTTTTTCCCCCAGCCAAACTCCTTAAATGAAATGCACCATCATATGACTTTACAAATGCTAACTGTTATCACGCTAACTAATGTTAACACACTGCCTTTTTAAACCAATTTTTCAGCCAAATACCTCAGTCATTCAACCAAAAATTTGACACCTGCTAGCTTTTAGCATGCTAACGCTGATGTTACCATGCTGATTTTTTTAACCTATTTTGCAGTTGTACACCCGTCATATAGCTTAGTACTTGACACATGCTAGTTCGTTAACATTAGCATGCAAATTTTTTAGCAATATTTTTCATCCAAATGCCTTAAATGGAACACGCATTTTATATGACTTTACAAATGCTAACTGTTATCACTCTAACTAATGTTAGCATGCTGCCTTTTTTAAGCAATTTTTCAGCCAAATACCTCAGTCATTCAAGCAGGAATTTGACACCTGCTAGCTTTTAGCATGCTAACGCTGATATGCTGAACTTTTCAAGCAACTCAGAGTCATATAACTTGGTACTTGACACAGGCGTTAAAATTAGAATGCTAAATTTTTCCCCCCAGCCAAACACCTTAAATGAAATGCACCATCATATGACTTTACAAATGTTCACTGTTATCACGCTACCTAATGTTAGCATGCCTTTTTTGACCAATTTTTCAGCCAAATACCTCAGTCATTCAAGCAGGAATTTGACACCTGCTAGCTTTTAGCATGCTAACGCTGATATGCTGAACTTTTCAAGCAACTCAGAGTCATGTAACTTGGTACTTGACACAGGCGTTAAAATTAGAATGCTAAATTTTTTTCCCCCAGCCAAACACCTTAAATGAAATGCACCATCATATGACTTTACAAATGCTAACTGTTATCACGCTAACTAATGTTAGCATGCCTTTTTTAACCATTTTTTCCGCCAAATACCTCAGTCATTTAACCAGGAATTTGACACCTGCTAGCTTTTAGCATGCTAACGCTGATATGCTGAACTTTTCAAGCAACTCAGAGTCATATAACTTGGTACTTGACACAGGCGTTAAAATTAGAATGCTAAATTTTTCCCCCCAGCCAAACACCTTAAATGAAATGCACCATCATATGACTTTACAAATGTTCACTGTTTTCACGCTACCTAATGTTAGCATGCCTTTTTTGACCAATTTTTCAGCCAAATACCTCAGTCATTCAAGCAGGAATTTGACACCTGCTAGCTTTTAGCATGCTAACGCTGATATGCTGAACTTTTCAAGCAACTCAGAGTCATGTAACTTGGTACTTGACACAGGCGTTAAAATTAGAATGCTAAATTTTTTTCCCCCAGCCAAACACCTTAAATGAAATGCACCATCATATGACTTTACAAATGCTAACTGTTATCATGCTAACTAATGTTAGCATGCCTTTTTTAACCAATTTTTCAGACAAATACCTCAGTCATTCAACCAGGATTTTGACACCTGTTAGCTTTTAGCATGCTAACGCTGATATGCTGAACTTTTCAAGCAACTCAGAGTCATATAACTTGGTACTTGACACAGGCGTTAAAATTAGAATGCTACATTTTTTCCCCAAGCCAAACACCTTAAATGAAATGCACCATCAAATGACTTTACTAATGTTCACTGTTATCACGCTACCTAATGTTAGCATGCCTTTTTTAACCAATTTTTCAGCCAAATACCTCAGTCATTTAACCAGGAATTTGACACCTGCTAGCTTTTAGCATGCTAACGCTGATATGCTGAACTTTTCAAGCAACTCAGAGTCATATAACTTGGTACTTGACACAGGCGTTAAAATTAGAATGTTAAAATTTTTCCCCCCAGCCAAACACCTTAAATGAAATGCACCATCATATGACGTTGCAAATGCTAACTGTTATCACGCTAACTAATGTTAGCATGCCTTTTTTAACCATTTTTTCCGCCAAATGCCTCAGTCATTTAACTGGGAATTTGACGCCTGCTAGCTTTTAGCATGCTAACGCTGATATGCTGAACTTTTCAAGCAACTCAGAGTCATATAACTTGGTACTTGACACAGGCGTTAAAATTAGAATGCTAAATTTTTTCCCCAAGCCAAACACCTTAAATGAAATGCACCATCAAATGACTTTACTAATGTTCACTGTTATCACGCTACCTAATGTTAGCATGCCTTTTTTAACCAATTTTTCAGCCAAATGCCTCAGTCATTTAACTGGGAATTTGACGCCTGCTAGCTTTTAGCATGCTAACGCTGATATGCTGAACTTTTCAAGCAACTCAGAGTCATATAACTTGGTACTTGACACAGGCGTTAAAATTAGAATGCTAAATTTTTTCCCCAAGCCAAACACCTTAAATGAAATGCACCATCAAATGACTTTACTAATGTTCACTGTTATCACGCTACCTAATGTTAGCATGCCTTTTTTAACCAATTTTTCAGCCAAATGCCTCAGTCATTTAACTGGGAATTTGACGCCTGCTAGCTTTTAGCATGCTAACGCTGATATGCTGAACTTTTCAAGCAACTCAGAGTCATATAACTTGGTACTTGACACAGGCGTTAAAATTAGAATGCTAAATTTCCCCCCCCCAGCCAAACACCTTAAATGGAACGCACCATCATATGACGTTACAAATGCTAACTGTTATCACGCTAACTAATGTTAGCATGCCTTTTTTAACCATTTTTTCCGCCAAATACCTCAGTCATTCAAGCAGGAATTTGACACCTGCTAGCTTTTAGCATGCTAACGCTGATATGCTGAACTTTTCAAGCAACTCAGAGTCATGTAACTTGGTACTTGACACAGGCGTTAAAATTAGAATGCTAAATTTTTTTCCCCCAGCCAAACACCTTAAATGAAATGCACCATCATATGACTTTACAAATGCTAACTGTTATCATGCTAACTAATGTTAGCATGCCTTTTTTAACCAATTTTTCCGCCAAATACCTCAGTCATTTAACCAGGAATTTGACACCTGCTAGCTTTTAGCATGCTAACGCTGATATGCTGAACTTTTCAAGCAACTCAGAGTCATATAACTTGGTACTTGACACAGGCGTTAAAATTAGAATGTTAAATTTTTTCCCCCCAGCCAAACACCTTAAATGAAATGCACCATCATATGACGTTGCAAATGCTAACTGTTATCACGCTAACTAATGTTAGCATGCCTTTTTTAACCATTTTTTCCGCCAAATACCTCAGTCATTTAACCAGGAATTTGACACCTGCTAGCTTTTAGCATGCTAACGCTGATATGCTGAACTTTTCAAGCAACTCAGAGTCATATAACTTGGTACTTGACACAGGCGTTAAAATTAGAATGCCAAATTTTTTCCCCCAGCCAAACACCTTAAATGAAATGCACCATCATATGACGTTGCAAATGCTAACTGTTATCACGCTAACTAATGTTAGCATGCCTTTTTTAACCATTTTTTCCGCCAAATACCTCAGTCATTTAACCAGGAATTTGACACCTGCTAGCTTTTAGCATGCTAACACTGATATGCTGAACTTTTCAAGCAACTCAGAGTCATATAACTTGGTACTTGACACAGGCGTTAAAATTAGAATGCTAAATTTTTTCTCCCAGCCAAACACCTTAAATGAAATGCACCATCATATGACTTTACAAATGTTCACTGTTATCACGCTACCTAATGTTAGCATGCCTTTTTTGACCAATTTTTCAGCCAAATACCTCAGTCATTCAAGCAGGAATTTGACACCTGCTAGCTTTTAGCATGCTAACGCTGATATGTTGAACTTTTCAAGCAACTCAGAGTCATATAACTTGGTACTTGACACAGGCGTTAAAATTAGAATGCTAAATTTTTTCCCCAAGCCAAACACGTTAAATGAAATGCACCATCAAATGACTTTACTAATGTTCACTGTTATCACGCTACCTAATGTTAGCATGCCTTTTTTAACCAATTTTTCAGCCAAATGCCTCAGTCATTTAACTGGGAATTTGACGCCTGCTAGCTTTTAGCATGCTAACGCTGATATGCTGAACTTTTCAAGCAACTCAGAGTCATATAACTTGGTACTTGACACAGGCGTTAAAATTAGAATGCTAAATTTTTTCCCCAAGCCAAACACGTTAAATGAAATGCACCATCAAATGACTTTACTAATGTTCACTGTTATCACGCTACCTAATGTTAGCATGCCTTTTTTAACCAATTTTTCAGCCAAATGCCTCAGTCATTTAACTGGGAATTTGACGCCTGCTAGCTTTTAGCATGCTAACGCTGATATGCTGAACTTTTCAAGCAACTCAGAGTCATATAACTTGGTACTTGACACAGGCGTTAAAATTAGAATGCTAAATTTCCCCCCCCCCAGCCAAACACCTTAAATGAAATGCACCATCATATGACGTTACAAATGCTAACTGTTATCACGCTAACTAATGTTAGCATGCCTTTTTTAACCATTTTTTCCGCCAAATACCTCAGTCATTTAACCAGGAATTTGACACCTGCTAGCTTTTAGCATGCTAACGCTGATATGCTGAACCTTTCAAGCAACTCAGAGTCATATAACTTGGTATTTGACACAGGCGTTAAAATTAGAATGCTACATTTTTCCCCCCAGCCAAACACCTTAAATGAAATGCACCATCATATGACTTTACAAATGTTCACTGTTATCACGCTACCTAATGTTAGCATGCCTTTTTTGACCAATTTTTCAGCCAAATACCTCAGTCATTCAAGCAGGAATTTGACACCTGCTAGCTTTTAGCATGCTAACGCTGATATGCTGAACTTTTCAAGCAACTCAGAGTCATATAACTTGGTACTTGACACAGGCGTTAAAATTAGAATGTTAAATTTTTTCCCCCCAGCCAAACACCTTAAATGAAATGCACCATCATATGACGTTGCAAATGCTAACTGTTATCACGCTAACTAATGTTAGCATGCCTTTTTTAACCATTTTTTCCGCCAAATACCTCAGTCATTTAACCAGGAATTTGACACCTGCTAGCTTTTAGCATGCTAACGCTGATATGCTGAACTTTTCAAGCAACTCAGAGTCATATAACTTGGTACTTGACACAGGCGTTAAAATTAGAATGCTACATTTTTTCCCCCAGCCAAACTCCTTAAATGAAATGCACCATCATATGACTTTACAAATGCTAACTGTTATCACGCTAACTAATGTTAACACACTGCCTTTTTAAACCAATTTTTCAGCCAAATACCTCAGTCATTCAACCAAAAATTTGACACCTGCTAGCTTTTAGCATGCTGACGCCGATGTTACATGCTGATTTTTTCAACCTATTTTGCAGTTGTACACCCGTCATATAGCTTAGTACTTGACACATGCTAGTTCGTTAACATTAGCATGCTAATTTTTTAGCAATATTTTTCATCCAAATTACTTAAATGGAACACGCATTTTATATGACTTTACAAATGCTAACTGTTATCACTCTAACTAATGTTAGCATGCTGCCTTTTTCAAGCAATTTTTCAGCCAAATACCTCAGTCATTCAAGCAGGAATTTGACACCTGCTAGCTTTTAGCCTGCTAACGCTGATATGCTGAACTTTTCAAGCAACTCAGAGTCATATAACTTGGTACTTGACACAGGCGTTAAAATTAGAATGCTAAATTTTTCCCCCCAGCCAAACACCTTAAATGGAACGCACCATCATATGACGTTACAAATGCTAACTGTTATCACGCCTTTTTTAACCATTTTTTCCGCCAAATACCTCAGTCATTTAACCAGGAATTTGACACCTGCTAGCTTTTAGCATGCTAACGCTGATATGCTGAACTTTTCAAGCAACTCAGAGTCATATAACTTGGTACTTGACACAGGCGTTAAAATTAGAATGCTAAATTTTTCCCCCCAGCCAAACACCTTAAATGAAATGCACCATCATATGACTTTACAAATGTTCACTGTTATCACGCTACCTAATGTTAGCATGCCTTTTTTGACCAATTTTTCAGCCAAATACCTCAGTCATTCAAGCAGGAATTTGACACCTGCTAGCTTTTAGCATGCTAACGCTGATATGTTGAACTTTTCAAGCAACTCAGAGTCATATAACTTGGTACTTGACACAGGCGTTAAAATTAGAATGCTAAATTTCCCCCCCCCCAGCCAAACACCTTAAATGGAACGCACCATCATATGACTTTACAAATGTTCACTGTTATCACGCTACCTAATGTTAGCATGCCTTTTTTGACCAATTTTTCAGCCAAATACCTCAGTCATTCAAGCAGGAATTTGACACCTGCTAGCTTTTAGCCTGCTAACGCTGATATGTTGAACTTTTCAAGCAACTCAGAGTCAGTCATATAACTTGGTACTTGACACAGGCGTTAAAATTAGAATGCAAAATTTTTTCCCCCAGCCAAACTCCTTAAATGAAATGCACCATCATATGACTTTACAAATGCTAACTGTTATCACGCTAACTAATGTTAACACACTGCCTTTTTAAACCAATTTTTCAGCCAAATACCTCAGTCATTCAACCAAAAATTTGACACCTGCTAGCTTTTAGCATGCTAACGCTGATGTTACCATGCTGATTTTTTTAACCTATTTTGCAGTTGTACACCCGTCATATAGCTTAGTACTTGACACATGCTAGTTCGTTTACATTAGCATGCTAATTTTTTAGCAATATTTTTCATCCAAATGCCTTAAATGGAACACGCATTTTATATGACTTTACAAATGCTAACTCTTATCACTCTAACTAATGTTAGCATGCTGCCTTTTTAAAGCAATTTTTCAGCCAAATACCTCAGTCATTTAACCAGGAATTTGACACCTGCTAGCTTTTAGCATGCTAACGCTGATATGCTAAACGTTTTAAGCACCTCAGAGTCATATAACTTGGTACTTGACACTGGCTAGCTGTTACCATGCTAGCTCATTAAAATGAGAATGCTAACTTTTTTTCCTCCAGCCAAACATCTTAAATGGAACGCACCATCGTATGACTTTACAAAAGCTAACTGTTATCATGCTAACTAATGTTAGCATACCTTTTTGAACCAATTTTTCAGCCAAATACCTCAAAGTCATTCAACCATTAGATTAGCATTTATGAAGTATATCCTTAGAAAGAGTAAAAGCGCTCCTGTCATATAAAATATCTTTGTGACTCATTTTCAACAACTATAGCCACTTGGCATCCATTGCAGACCCCCCACATCTGCGGCCCCTTCCCAAGGTTTCTGTATTTTCCCACTTTGAGTTTTTCCTTGCCCGGATGTGGATTGTTTACCATATAAACTATCTTTGATTGATTGATTCACTTTTGACTGGCGTTTTTGCAGTCTTCAAAAACAGAACAAGGTTCCCGTCCTTGAAAGCAGTGTTTCTTAACCATAGGGGCGGGGCTTGTCATTGGGCCGCAAAGCCCCCCTCGAGGGTCGCCAAAAGCTGTGGTCCGTATGGGCCGCAGCAGTACTCAGTTGTAATACACTTTTCCACCACCTGTGGCAGTAATGCCAATATCTAAAAAAACAGAAGCAGTCTGGCGCTAAAGTCATAGACAAGTTTCTTAAGCGCAAAAATTATGACTAAAATTGTAAAGGTATATTTTCATTTGCACTTTTTACTTTGTATATTATATGATGATGTATATTTTGACTGTGGGCCCCTATCCATAAGTTCTACGCTTCTAGGGATTTCCCTTTAGCAGAACAGACTCTTAATATTAACAAAGTAAACAATAATGTAAAATTATGTCTGTAAATAAATAAATAAATATTTTATCAACAATTAAAAATATATATATATATATATTTATCATGAATTTAGTTAGAATTTATTTATTTTGGCGCAAATTAATTGTATGTACAGTTATATTTTATCAGTTACTTTGTGTCCCTTCTGATGCAGTATATTTGGTAAGTACTTATTTTTGTATTCAGCCTGAACTAAGTCTAAGGTTAATGTGTTCAATCAATAATCTTTGTGATTAACACACTGTTTGTAAGTAGGTGAGAAGTAATTATTTGATATGATTGAAAGTGTCAATAGTTAATATTTGAGTGGGCCCCGGGGCCCCTCTGTTGTGGTTAAGTTGGGCCAAGGAGTCAAAAAGGTCCACAACCATTTCATTTAAATGACCTTGACCTGCATTGTGAGAGAAGTGAACAGAAGTATGGGGGGCCGTTAGGGACATTATTCAGAATTACCTCTTCCATACACCAACAGCTGAAATGTTTTTCACTCACACACACACTACTGAAAACATGCTCACACACACACTAAGGAAACACTCTCATTAACTCTATTGAACCACTCTCATACACACCCCTGAAACACTCTTTCACACCACTGAAACACTCCCATACACTCTATTGAACCACTCTCACACACTCTATTGAACCACTCTCATACACATCACTGAAACACTCTCATTCACACTACTGCAACACTCTCACACACACTATTGAACCACTCTCACTAACTACTGAAACACTCTCACACGCACACTAAAACACTCTCATACACTCCTTTTGAAACTCACACACACTACTGAAACACTCTCATAAACATTATTGAAACACTCTCATGCACTCTTGAAACACCCTCATACACTACTGAAACATTATCATACGCACAACTGAAACACTCTCATACACTCTATTGAAACACTCTCCTATACTCTATTGAAACACCCTCACACACACTACTGAAACACTCTCGTACACTTCTTTTGAAACTTACACACACAACTGAAACTCTCTCATAAACATTATTGAAACACTCTTATACACACTACTGAGACACTCTCAAACAGTGTTGAAACTCTCTCATACACACTAATGAAACACTCTCACACACTATTAAAACACTCATACACTCTATTGAAACACTATCATGTACTTTATTTAAACACTCTCATACACACTACTGAAACACTCTCACGCATACTACTGAAACACTCTCATATACTCTATTGAAACACTCTCATACACACTAATGAAACATTCTCACACATAATATTGAAACACTCTCACACATACTAAGGAAACACTCTCATTAACACTACTGAAACACTGGCATACACTCTACTAAAAACTCTCATACACTCTATTGAAACACGCTCACACACTCTATTGAACCACTCTCATACACCACTGAAACACTCTCATTCACACTACTGAAACACTCTCATACACTCTACTGAAACACTCTCACGCACACTATTGAACCACTCTCACTAACTACTGAAACACTCTCACACGCACACTAAAACACTCTCATACACTCCTTTTGAAACTCACACACTACTGAAACACTCTCATAAACATTATTGAAACACTCTCATGCACTCTTGAAACACTCTCACACACTATTGAAACACCCTCATACACTACTGAAACATTCTCATACGCACAACTGAAACACTCTCATACACTCTATTGAAACACTCTCATATACTCTATTGAAACACCCTCACACACACTACTGAAACACTCCCATACACTTCTTTTGAAACTTACACACACTACTGAAACACTCTCATAAACATTATTGAACCACTCTTACTAACTACTGAAACACTCTCACACGCACACTAAAACACTGTCATACACTCCTTTTGAAACTCACACACACCACTGAAACACTTTCATAAACATTATTGAAACACTCTCATGCACTATTTAAACGCCCTCATACACTACTGAAATATTCTCATACGCACAACTGAAACACTCTCATACACTCTATTGAAACACTCTCCTATACTCTATTGAAACACCCTCACACACTACTGAAACACTCTCATACACTTCTTTTGAAACTTACACACACAACTGAAACTCTCTCATAAACATTGAAACACTCTTATACACACTACTGAGACACTCTCAAACAGTGTTGAAACTCTCATACACACTAATGAAGCACTCTCACACACTATTAAAACACTCATACACTCTATTGAAACACTATCATGTACTTTATTTAAACACTCTCATACACACTACTGAAACACTCTCACGCATACTACTGAAACACTCTCATATACTCTATTGAAACACTCTTATACACACTACTGAAACATTCTCACACATACTATTGAAACACTCACACACATACTAAGGAAACACTCTCATTAACACTACTGAAACACTGGCATACACTCTACTAAAACACTCTCATACACTCTATTGAAACACGCTCACACGCTCTATTGAACCACTCTCATACACCACTGAAACACTCTCATTCACACTACTGAAACACTCTCATACACTCTACTGAAACACTCTCACGCACACTATTGAACCAATCTCACTAACTACTGAAACACTCTCACACACACACTAAAACACTCTCATATACTCCTTTTGAAACTCACACACTACTGAAACACTCTCATAAACATTATTGAAACACTCTCATGCACTCTTGAAACACTCTCACACACTATTGAAACACCCTCATACACTACTGAAACATTCTCATACGCACAACTAAAACACTCTCATACACTCTATTGAAACGCTCTCATGTACTCTATTGAAACACCTTCACACACACTACTGAAACACTCCCATACACTTCTTTTGAAACTTACACACACTACTGAAACACTCTCATAAACATTATTGAAACACTCTCATGCACTCTTGAAACACCCTCATACACTACTGAAACATTCTCGTACGCACAACTGAAACACTCTCATACACTCTATTGAAACGCTCTCATATACTCTATTGAAACATCCTCACACACACTACTGAAACACTCCCATACACTTCTTTTGAAACTTACACACACTACTGAAACACTCTCATAAACATTATTGAAACACTCTTATACACACTACTGAAACACTCTCAAACAGTGTTGAAACACTCTCATACACTCTAATGAAACACTCTCACACACTATTAAAACACTCTCATACACTCTATTGAAACACTTATATACTTTATTGAAACACTCTCATACACACTACTGAAACACTCTCACACATACTACTGAAAAACTCTCGTATACTCTATTGAAACACTCTCATACACACTACTGAAACACTCTCACACATACTACTGAAACACTCTCAGACACACTAAGGAAACACTCTCATTAACACTACTGAAACACTGGCATACACTCTCCTAAAACACTCTCATACACTCTATTGAAACACTCTCACACACTCTAATGAACCACTCTCATACACCACTGAAACACTCTCATTCACACTACTGAAACACTCTCATACACTCTATTGAAAGACTCACACACTCTATTGAACCACTCTCACAAACTACTGAAACACTCTCACACGCACACTAAAACACTCTCATACACTCCTTTTGAAACTCGCTCACACTACTGAAACACTCTCATGACCTCTATTGAAACACTCTCACACACTATTGAAACACCCTCATACACTACTGAAACACTCACTCTTGAAACACCCTCACATACACCACTGAAACACTCTCGTACACTCTATTAAAACACTCTCATACACACTACTGAAACACTCTCGCACACCCTCATATACTCTATTAAAACACCCTCACACACACTACTGAAACACTCTCATACACTTTTGAAACTCACACACACTACTGAAACACTCTCATAAACATGATCGAAACACTCTTATACACACTACTGAAACACTCTCAAACAGTATTTAAACACTCTCAAACAATATTGAAACACTCTATTGAAACACTCTCACACACTATTGAAACACTCTCATACACTCTATTGAAACACTCTCATACACTCTATTGAAACACTCATACACACTACTGAAACACTCACTCAATTGAAACACCCTCACACTCACTACTGAATCACTCCCACACTATTGAAACACCCTCACACCCACTACTGAAACACTCCCACACTATTGAAAGACCCTCACACACACTACTGAAACAGTCTCATACTCTCTATTGAAACACTCTCATACACTCTGTTGAAACACTCTCACACACACTACTGAAACACTCACACTATTGAAACAATCTCACATACTCTAATGAAACACTCTAATGCACACTACTGATTTTTTTCCCTCACATACACTACTGAAACATTCTCATAAACACTACTGAAATATTTTTCTCACACACTATTGAAACACTCTCATACACATCACTGAAATCCTCTCATACACAAAATTGAAGTTTTTTCTCCCATACACACTACTGAAAACCACTCTCTCACACACACACACACACACACGTGAAATAATTTTTCAGTTGTGTTTGAGAGAAAAACATTTTAATTAGTGTGTGTCAGAGAATTTCAATAGTGTGTATGAGAGAAAAAAAATTAAGTTGTGTGTGTGAGAGTGTTCCAGAAGTGTGTGTGTGAGAGAAAAACATTTCAGTTGTTTATGTGAGAGCATTTCAGTAGTGTGTGTAAGAGTTCATTCTGAATAATGTCCCTAACGGCCCCTCATACATCAATAATAACAATATTAATATTGATAATAACAGTAAATATAATAAAGAAAAGGGGTTAGTGCGTCTGCCTCATAATACGAAGGTCTTGCAGTCCTGGGTTCAAATCCAGGCTCGGGATCTTTCTGTGTGGAGTTTGCATGTTCTCCCCGTGAATGCGTGGGTTCCCTCCGGGTACTCCGGCTTCCTCCCACTTCCAAAGACATGCACCTGGGGATAGGTTGATTGGCAACACTAAATGGTCCCTAGTGTGTGAATGTGAGTGTGAATGTTGTCTGTCTATCTGTGTTGGCCCTGCGATGAGGTGGCGACTTGTCCAGGGTGTACCCGGCCTTCCGCCCGATTGTAGCTGAGATAGGCGCCAGCGCCCCCCGCGACCCCGAACGGGAATAAGCGGCAGAAAATGGATGGATGGATAATAAAGAAATTAGAAGTTTACCTGAGTATTGCTTATGTAAAGTTTTTTTTTTAAATTTTATTCATTTTGCTTAGCTGCAAATTTTGTAACTTTTTGATTGTTCTGCTAAGCAGGAAATTGATGTTGACGAGTGCGTTCACTTTTATTTTGTGTCCGCTGTAAAAAAAAAAGATGTCAATGGCAGATTTGAAAAAAAAAAGAACTTGTTGTGTTTGCTTCCTGTGTGCTTCCTCTGCACTAGCACCCCCCCCCCGCCCCCTCCCCCCCTCTTGGCCACAGCTTATGTTTTCATGCTGCATTTCCTTCCTCCAGCGTGGACGTTCTGCAGCGTTTAGCATGAGCAGATTAGCATAACAGTCTCCACAGGAACCTTGTCAGCATTAAAAGTGGACTTCCTCTGCAGGCTTTAACTGCATAATCTGCCCCCCGCACCCAGCCCCCAACCCCCAAAACAGCCCACTGACTCACTCCTGACCTTGGTTTGGCCCGTTAGTGCTGACAGTATCTTAGCTTGATGATGCAGGATTGCCAACAGAAACACTGAATCTCGGGAAATAACAAAGAACGATCACATTTAAACACACAAAAAAACTTTCATCGATATGCATCAATACAGTACATTTAGGGCCTGATCTACTAAGATAAAAACAGCATGTGCAAAAAAAAAAAAAGTGTACAATTAGTGGGCATGTTGCGTGTGATCTACTAAGACCGCGTATGCAATAGCAAAACGCCTTTATTAAATGATTTTTTTTTTTTTGATGGCTGTGGCCATGGAAACACTCATTTACCGCACATTCATGTTATCATGCACCCACCTGTTGGGTTTTGCTATGTTGTCCAACAAGCAGCCCACAGCTATAGTCTGTGCCACCTTTTCTGCTACGTAAAAAAAAGAATCGCAAACTGCACAAAATAAACAGTTTTTAACACGCCGACAATGTGGATGCGCTGCGGTGTTGTGATGATTCCAGACGCAAGAAAATGCATATGGTGAGATGTTTTTTTTCCATATAGGAGAGAGACGATAACAATATTTTTCCTGTATGAAAAAATTTACATTGTTAAAAAACACACCAGCAGAGACCAAACCGTATCAATTTAAAGGCCTACTGAAAGCCACTACTACCCACCACGCAGTCTGATAGTTTATATATCAATGATGAAGTATTAACATTGCAACACATGCCAATACGGCCGGTTTAGTTTACTAAATTGCAATTTTAATCCGGTCTGAATCGCTCTAGCTGCTGGTGGCCATGATTGTAAACAATGTGAGAATGTGAGGAGCTCTACAACCAGTGACGTCACGCGCACATCGTCTGCTACTTCCGGTACAGGCGAGGATTTTTTATTAGCGACCAAAAGTTGCGAAATTTATCGTGGATGTTCTCTACTAAATCCTTTCAGCAAAAATATGGCAATATGGCGAAATGATCAAGTATGACACACAGAATGGACCTGCTATCCCCGTTTGAATAAGAACATCTCATTTCAGTAGGCCTTTAATATTTTTTAATCAGATATAAAATTATAAAATGATATTGCTGAATAGACGATACGTCTAAAATTTCCATTCCTGACAGTCTATATATGGCAAATGTATAGTAATAAATGTAAAAATGGAAACATTTTAGCATACAATTGACCATTTAACATTTATATTTAGCATTTTACATTTTTACATTTAGTCTTAAGCATTTTACAAATTCAACAAATTTACATTTTACATTTAAAATGTAACATTTTACAATTGGCCTTTACCTTTTAACACCTTACAATTTACTGTTTAAATTTTACATTTTTACAATAATCCATCCATCCATCTTCGTCCACTTATCTGAGGTTGGGTCGCGGGGGCAGCAGCCTAAGCAGGGAAGCCCATACTTCCCTCTCCCCAACCACTTCGTCCAGCTCCTAATTGTACATTTAGTATTTAGCATTTTGCATTATACATTTAGAATTTACAATTACTTTTTAACACCTTACAATTTAACATTCAACATTTACAATTTATATTTAGCATTTTACATTTTTACATTTAGTATTAAGCATTTTACAAATTCAACAAATTTACATTCTACATTTAAAATTTAACATTTTAAAATTGGCCTTTACCTTTTAACACCTTACAATTTACTGTTTAAATTTTACATTTTTACAATAATCCATCCATCCATCTTCGTCCACTTATCTGAGGTTGGGTCGCGGGGGCAGCAGCCTAAGCAGGGAAGCCCAGACTTCCCTCTCCCCAGCCACTTCGTCCAGCTCCTAATTATACATTTAGTATTTAGCATTTCGCATTATACATTTAGAATTTACGATTTACAATTACTTTTTAACACCTTACAATTTAACATTCAACATTTACAATTTACATTTGGCATTTTACCTTTAGAATTTTTCATTTTACAATTTTCAGTAACCTTTTAACACCTTACAATCGACCATTTAACATTTTACATTTTTTTATCATACATTTAGTATTTAGCATTTTACATTTTGCGTTATACATTTAGAATTTTACAATTTGAAAATTAACTTTTAACACCTTATAATTTATGTCTAAAATGTCCATTTCTGACAGTCCATTTATGATAAATGTATAATAATAAATGTAAAAATTTAAAAATGTTAGCATACAATTGAGCTTTTAACATATACAATTTACATTCAGCATTTTACCTTTAGAATTTTTCATTTTACAATTTACAGTAATGTAACTTTTTATCACCTTACAATTGACGTTTGTATTTAACATTTTACATTTATTATCATACATTGATTATTTATCATTTTACATTTAGAATTTGAAAATTTACAATTACTTTTTAACACCTTATACTCAAGCATTTAACATTTACATTTTACATTTAGCATTTATTATACATTTAGTATTTAACATTTTACATTTTGCGTTATACATTTAGAATTTTACCATTTAAAATGAGCCTTTTAACACCTTATTAATTCAAAAAGTAAAATGCTAAATGGAAATTTTAAAATGCTAAATACTAAACATAAAATGATAATTGATAAATGTAAAATGTAAACGTTGAATGCTAAATTGTAAGGCTTTAAAAGGTAAATGTCAATTGTAAAATGTAAAATTCTAAATAAAAAATGCTAAATGTAAATTGTAATGGTCAAATGCTAAATTAATAAGCGAAACTGAAAAATTATTTCACGTGTGTGTGTATGTGAGAGGTTTTCAGTAGTGTGTATGAGAGAAAAAAATTCTACTTAGAGGTTCAAGTAAAATTACATAATAAACACTCACTCTTTGCCATAGAGAAAGTACGGGAATGTTCACCTTTTAACGCCTTACAATTTAGCATTCAATGTTTACATTTTACATTTAGCATTTATTATTTTACGTTTAGCATTTAGCATTTTACTTTTTGAATTTTACAAATTCAAAAAAAAGCAGTGCACTATCCGGACGGCTTCGAAGCGATTCTGGACCACCGTCCGCCGCCTCAGGAAGGGGAAGCAGTGCACTATCAACACCGTGTATGGTGCGGATGGTGTTCTGCTGACCTCGACTGCGGATGTTGTGGATAGGTGGAAGGAATACTTCGAAGACCTCCTCAATCCCACCAACACGTCTTCCTATGAGGAAGCAGTGCCTGGGGAATCTGTGGTGGACTCTCCTATTTCTGGGGCTGAGGTCGCTGAGGTAGTTAAAAAGCTCCTCGGTGGCAAGGCCCCAGGGGTGGACGAGATCCGCCCGGAGTTCCTTAAGGCTCTGGATGCTGTGGGACTGTCTTGGTTGACAAGACTCTGCAGCATCACGTGGACATCGGGGGCGGTACCTCTGGATTGGCAGACCGGGGTGGTGGTTCCTCTCTTTAAGAAGGGGGACCGGAGGGTGTGTTCCAACTATCGTGGGATCACACTCCTCAGCCTTCCCGGTAAGGTTTATTCAGGTGTACTGGAGAGGAGGCTACGCCGGATAGTCGAACCTCGGATTCAGGAGGAACAGTGTGGTTTTCGTCCTGGTCGTGGAACTGTGGACCAGCTCTATACTCTCGGCAGGGTTCTTGAGGGTGCATGGGAGTTTGCCCAACCAGTCTACATGTGCTTTGTGGACTTGGAGAAGGCATTCGACCGTGTCCCTCGGGAAGTCCTGTGGGGAGTGCTCAGAGAGTATGGGGTATCGGACTGTCTTATTGTGGCGGTCCGCTCCCTGTACGATCAGTGCCAGAGTTTGGTCTGCATTGCCGGCAGTAAGTCGAACACATTTCCAGTGAGGGTTGGACTCCGCCAAGGCTGTCCTTTGTCACCGATTCTGTTCATAACTTTTATGGACAGAATTTCTAGGCGCAGTCAAGGCGTTGAGGGGTTCCGGTTTGGTAACCGCAGGATTAGGTCTCTGCTTTTTGCAGATGATGTGGTCCTGATGGCTTCATCTGACCGGGATCTTCAGCTCTCGCTGGATCGGTTCGCAGCCGAGTGTGAAGCGACCGGAATGAGAATCAGCACCTCCAAGTCCGAGTCCATGGTTCTCGCCCGGAAAAGGGTGGAGTGCCATCTCCGGGTTGGGGAGGAGACCCTGCCCCAAGTGGAGGAGTTCAAGTACCTCGGAGTCTTGTTCACGAGTGGGGGAAGAGTGGATCGTGAGATCGACAGGCGGATCGGTGCGGCGTCTTCAGTAATGCGGACGTTGTACCGATCCGTTGTGGTGAAGAAGGAGCTGAGCCGGAAGGCAAAGCTCTCAATTTACCGGTCGATCTACGTTCCCATCCTCACCTATGGTCATGAGCTTTGGGTCATGACCGAAAGGATAAGATCACGGGTACAAGCGGCCGAAATGAGTTTCCTCCGCCGTGTGGCGGGGCTCTCCCTTAGAGATAGGGTGAGAAGCTCTGCCATCCGGGAGGAACTCAAAGTAAAGCTGCTGCTCCTCCACATCGAGAGGAGCCAGATGAGGTGGTTCGGGCATCTGGTCAGGATGCCACCCGAACGCCTCCCTAGGGAAGTGTTTAGGGCACGTCCAGCTGGTAGGAGGCCACGGGGAAGACCCAGGACACGTTGGGAAGACTATGTCTCCTGGCTGGCCTGGGAACGCCTCGGGATCCCCCGGGAAGAGCTAGACGAAGTGGCTGGAGAGAGGGAAGTCTGGGCTTCCTTGCTTAGGCTGTTGCCCCCGCGACCCGACCTCGGATAAGCGGAAGATGATGGATGGATGGAATTTTACAATTTACAATAAGCTTTTAACACCTTACAATTTAGCATTTAACGTTTACATTGCAAATTTGACCATTTTCATTTAAAATATAACATTTAGCATGTAGCGTTGGACTTTTTGCATGTTACATTTAGCATAGTTAACAGCCAATCACGGCGGGCCGAACCGAAGCCAACGGCCGGAAGAGCGGATCTTTTTGTTCCCGGCATACTGAGGTTTGCGTCTCCGCCACGTTTTCACCACAAACTCCACCCGGATGTCGTTAGAACACTGACTCATAAAAAACAAATGGAAAGAAAAGCGCCCTTGTTTCCCCTCGCCGAGACATTTTCTATTCCCAAGTTCTCACATCCGGACTAGGAAGCGGCTCTGAGGACAGGGAACAGGTGGATCGCGACTCCCGTCAGCTGGAGGATTGGAACCTTCGCCACGTTTTTACAGCTGCTCCTTTAACGCTCCCTTGTTAGCGCTCGCCCGTGTTTACCAACATTCTCCTGCTTTCTCTATGGCAAAGAGAGCGCTCCTGTTCCGTACACAATCTTTGACTGCCGCTCTTGCAGCCGTATGTCACAAAGTATAGAATTATGACTAATATTCATATTTTCATTGGATTTGACGCCAAAACCTTGCAAAAACACAAATGTTTATTATGTAATTTTACTTGAACCTCTAAGCTATGTGAAACACACACACACACACACACACACACACACACACACACACACACACACACACACACACACACACACACACACACACACACACACATTTCTTACCTTCCTGAGACCTCCAAAAAATGCCTACCTCTTTAGGACCACCCTTTCTAAATATATCAAGATTTGTATTTACAACATTAATAATATATACATACTATGCAAATATTAAAAAAGTAAGGTTTTAGGTAAATATTTTGTTTTGTTTGCAATTGGTTTTTAATCTTCATTATTTACTTCGTTATTATGCGGATTAATTCAACAAAAAATCCTGACTTTTGAGCAATGTTCACGGACTTTAGTATTTGGCTCCCTATCAGATGCAATGGTTTTTTCCCCGTATTGAGACCATGAATTCGGTCCTCACTTGATGTCTCAAGAAGGGTAGCAATTCAAGAACACACACACGCACACACACACACACACACACACACACACACACACACACACTCATGTATTTTTACCTTCTTGAGACCTCCGAAAAATGCCTACCTCTATAGGACCACCCTTTCTAGATATATCAAGATTTGTATTTACAACAATAATAATATATACATACTATGTAAATATTAAAAAAGTAAGGTTTTAGGTAATTATTTTGTTTTTTTTGCAATTGGTTTTTAATCTTCATTATTTACTTTGTTATTATGCAGATTCATTCAACAAAAAATCCTGACTTTGGAGCAATGTTCACGGACTTTAGTATTTGGCTCACTATCAGATGCAGGCACAGGCAGATACACACAGAGACACAGACACACACACAAATACACAAACAAACACACACCACACACAGGAGGTGATGTAAGGCGTTAATAGACTGTATATATTTTACACACACACACACACACACACACACACACACACACACACACACACACACACACACACACACACACACACACACACAAACAAAAACACACACAAAGAGACACAGACAAACACACATTAAACACAGACACACAAATACACAAACAAACACAAACCACACACAGGAGGTGTTGTAAGGCGTTAATAGACTGTATATATTTTACACACACACGCACACACACACACACACACACACACACACAAAAACATACACACAAAGAGACACAGGCAGATACACACAGAGACACAGACACACACACAAATACACAAACAAACACACACCACACACAGGAGGTGATGTAAGGCGTTAATAGACTGTATATATTTTACACACACACACACACACACTCAAACAAAAACACACACAAAGAGACACAGACAAACACACATTAAACACAGACACACAAATACACAAACAAACACAAACCAAACACAAGAGGTGATGTAAGGCGTTAATAGACTGTATATATTTTACACACACACACACACACACACACACACACACACACACACACACACACACACACATACACACAAAGAGACACAGACAAATACACATTAAACACAAAAACACACACGCGCACACAGACACACGCACACATACACACACACACAGAGACACACACACACAAATACACAAACAAACACAAACCACACACAGGAGGTGATGTAAGGCGTTAATAGACTGTATATATTTTACACACACACACACACACCAAAACATACACACAAAGAGACACAGACAGATTCACACAAAGAGACACAGACAGATACACATTAAACACAGAAACACACACGCACACACAGACACACACACAAATACACAAACAAACACACACCACACACAGGAGGTGATGTAAGGCGTTAATAGACTGTATATATTTTACACACACACACACACACACACACACGCACACACACACACACACACACACACACACACACACACTTTAGAAGCGGAACCAGACGGAAGGAAAAGGTTGGAGTGCATATTTGGTTTTCCAGATCAGGTTTCGCGTCTCAGCCAAGCCACTCCGGATAGATTTGATTATGAAAAGCACCGCAGGCCAAATCAAATTATCACGTTATCCGCGGCAGGATGTCTGCATCGTGTTTCAACTCTTCCGCGGCGGCTGACACGGTGCGAGCGTGTTTATGTCGGCCCGGAGGAAGGCGGGGAACTCTGGAGACGTGGAGTGGGTTGTCAGGATGGTGCGGCGTGCACACAAATGTGCTGAGAGGATTAGGAGAGTCTGAAGAGACGGAGGTGCTGTCAGACCAGGACAGGCAGGGCTGTGATTGGCTGAGACAGGGCTGTGATTGGCTGAGACACTCAGGGAGGATGAGGACCCGTGTCTTCCATGTGAGGCCATCTTGAAGTACGACATGTTGTGACGCCCTGACAGACGCACACACAGCTCTTTTTCAACTCTTTTTCACATGGCAACACGCCAACAGCATGCTAACATGACAACAACACAGCAACAGCATGCAAACAACACACAAACAACACAGCAATAGCATGCAAACAACACACAAACAACACAGCAACAGCATGCAAACAACACACAAACAACACAGCAATAGCATGCATACAACACACAAACAACATGGCAACAGCACTTTGACAACATGCATAAAACATGCCAACAAAACACACACACAACACCTCATTAACACGACGACAACATGCCAACAAGACACCTGCAGCATGCCAACAACGCACAAATAACGTGCCAACGATGCACCAGCAGCATGCCAACAACACAACAACATCACAACATAAACTGGCCAACAACACATCAACAATATGCCGACAACATGCTAACAACACACCAACAACACAACATAAACATGCCAACGATGCACCATCAGCATGCCAACAACACAACAACATCACAACATAAACTGGCCAACAATACGCCAACAACACAACAACATGCCGACAACATGCTAACAACACACCAACAACACAACATAAACATGCCAACAACACACCAACCACATGCCAATAACACACCATTGTGGGTTCTTCCGAGGATGTCGTAGTCGTAATGATTTGTGCAGTCCTTTGAGACATTTGTGATTTGGGGCTATATAAATAAACATTGATTGATTGCATTAACAAATATCAACAACACACAAACATGCCAACAACACACCAACAACACGCACACAAACCAACAACACATTGACAACATGCCAACAACACACAATCAAAACATTGACAACATGCCAACAACACACCAACCACACATTGACAACACGCAAACACACGAGCAACACGCTAACAACACACAATCAAAACATTGACAACAGACCAACAACATGCAAACAACACACCAGCAACACACCAACAACACATTGACAACATGACAACAACACACCAACAACACATGGACAACACGCAAACAACACACAAGCAACACACCAACAACACATTGACAACATGATTGACATCACACAAACAACACACGAGCAACACACTAACAACACATTGATAACATGCCAACAACACATTGACAACATGCCAACAACACACAATCAAAACATTGATAACATGCCAACAACACACTAACAACATACCAACAACACACAAACAACACATTGACAACACACCAACAACACACAAACAACACACCAGCAACACACCAACAACACATTGACAGCATGCCAACAACACATTGACAACACGCAAAAAACACACAAGCTACACACAAACAACACATTGACAACATGCCAACAACACACCATCAACATGCCAACAACACACTAACAACATACCAACAACACACAAACAACACATTGACAACACACCAACAACACACAAACAACACACCAGCAACACACCAACAACACATTGACAGCATGCCAACAACACATTGACAACACGCAAAAAACACACAAGCTACACACAAACAACACATTGACAACATGCCAACAACACACCATCAACATGCCAACAACACACTAACAACATACCAACAACACACAAACAACACATTGACAACACACCAACAACACTTTAACAACACACAAACAACACACCAGCAATACACCAACAACACATTGACAACACGCAAACAACACACGAGCAACAAGTTAACAACACACAAACAACACACAAGCAACACACAAACAACACATTGACAACATGCCAACAACACACCATCAACATGCCAACAACACACTAACAACATACCAACAACACACAAACAACACATTGACAACACACCAACAACACTTTAACAACACACAAACAACACACCAGCAATACACCAACAACACATTGACAACACGCAAACAACACACAAGCAACAAGTTAACAACACACAAACAACACACAAGCAACACACAAACAACACATTGACAACATGCCAACAACACACCATCAACATGCCTACAACACAAAAACAACACATTGACAACACACCAACAACACTTTGACAACACACAAACAACACACCAGCAACACACCAACAACACATTGACAACATGACAACAACACATTGACATCACACAAACAACACACTAACAACACACAAACAACACATTGACAGCATGCCAACAACACATTGAAAACATGCCAACAACACACCATCAACATGCCAACAACACACCAACAACACTTTGACAACACACAAACAACACACCAACAACACATTGACAACACTAGTGTCATGATAATTAATAGTTTTATGTGTGATGATATTAGTGTCATAATAATCAATAGTTGTGTGATGATATTAGTGTCATAATAATCAATAGTTGTGTGATGATATTAGTGTCCTAGTAATCAATAGTAGTTAAGTGTGATATTAGATCAATAGTTGTAAGTGTGATGATATTAGTGTCATAATTATCAATAGTTGTGTGATGATATTAGCGTTGTAATAATCGATAGTTGTGTGATGATATTAGCGTTGTAATAATCAATAGTTGTGTGATGATAGTTTCACAATAATCAATAGTTGTGTGATGATATTAGTGTCATAATAATCAATAGTTGTGTGTGTGATGATATTAGTGTCATCATAATCAATAGTTGTGTGATGATATTAGTGTCATAATAATCAATAGTTGTGTGATGATATTAGTGTCATAATAATCAATAGTTGTGTGATGATATTAGTGTCCTAGTAATCAATAGTAGTTAAGTGTGATATTAGATCAATAGTTGTAAGTGTGATGATATTAGTGTCATAATTATCAATAGTTGTGTGATGATATTAGTGTCATAATTATCAATAGTTGTGTGATGATATTAGTGTCATAATTATCAATAGTTGTGTGATGATATTAGCGTTGTAATAATCGATAGTTGTGTGATGATATTAGCGTTGTAATAATCAATAGTTGTGTGATGATAGTTTCACAATAATCAATAGTTGTGTGATGATATTAGTGTCATAATAATCAATAGTTGTGTGTGTGATGATATTAGTGTCATCATAATCAATAGTTGTGTGATGATATTAGTGTTGTAATAATCAATAGTTGTGTGATGATATTAGTGTCGTAATAATCAATAGTTGTGTGATGATATTAGTGTTGTAATAATCAATAGTTGTGTGATGATAGTTTCATAATAATCAATAGTTGTGTGATGATATTAGTGTCATAATAATCAATAGTTGTGTGTGTGATGATTTTAGTGTCATCATAATCAATAGTTGTGTGATGATATTAGTGTCATAATAATCAATAGTTGTGTGTGTGATGATATTAGTGTTGTAATAATCAATAGTTGTGTGATGATATTAGTGTCATAATAATCAATAGTTGTGTGATGATAGTTTCATAATAATCAATAGTTGTGTGATGATATTAGTGTCATAATAATCAATAGTTGTGTGATGATAGTTTCATAATAATCAATAGTTGTGTGATGATATTAGTGTCCTAATTATCAATAGTTGTGTGATGATATTAGTGTCATCATAATCAATAGTTGTGTGATGATATTAGTGTCATAATAATCAATAGTTGTGTGATGATATTAGTGTCATAATAATCAATAGTTGTGTGATGATAGTTTCATAATAATCAATAGTTGTGTGATGATATTAGTGTCATCATAATCAATAGTTGTGTGAGGATATTAGTTTCGAAATAATCAATAGTTGTGTGATGATATTAGTGTCGTAATAATCAATAGTTGTGTGATGATATTAGCGTTGTAATAATCAATAGTTGTGTGATGATATTAGTGTCATAATAATCAATAGTTGTGTGATGATGTTAGTGTCGTAATAATCAATAGTTGTGTGATGATATTAGTGTCATAATAATCAATAGTTGTGTGATGATATTAGTGTCATAATAATCAATAGTTGTGTGATGATATTAGTGTCATCATAATCAATAGTTGTGTGATGATATTAGTGTCGTAATAATCAATACTTGTGTGATGATATTAGTGTCGTAATAATCAATAGTTGTGTGATGATATTAGTGTCATCATAATCAATAGTTGTGTGATGATATTAGTGTCATAATAATCAATAGTTGTGTGTGTGATGATATTAGTGTCATCATAATCAATAGTTGTGTGATGATATTAGTGTTGTAATAATCAATAGTTGTGTGATGATATTAGTGTCATAATAATCAATAGTTGTGTGTGTGATGATATTAGTGTTGTAATAATCAATAGTTGTGTGATGATATTAGTGTCATAATAATCAATAGTTGTGTGATGATATTAGTGTCATAATAATCAATAGTTGTGTGATGATATTAGTGTCATAATAATCAATAGTTGTGTGATGATATTAGTGTCATAATAATCAATAGTTGTGTGATGATATTAGTGTCATAATAATCAATAGTTGTGTGATGATATTAGTGTCATAATAATCAATAGTTGTGTGATGATATTAGTGTCATAATAATCAATAGTTGTGTGATGATATTAGTGTCGTAATAATCAATAGTTGTGTGATGATATTAGTGTCATAATAATCAATAGTTGTGTGTGTGATGATATTAGTGTCATCATAATCAATAGTTGTGTGATGATATTAGTGTTGTAATAATCAATAGTTGTGTGTGTGATGATATTAGTGTTGTAATAATCAATAGTTGTGTGTGTGATGATATTAGTGTCATAATAATCAATAGTTGTGTGATGATATTAGTGTCGTAATAATCAATAGTTGTGTGATGATATTAGTGTCATAATAATCAATAGTTGTGTGTGTGATGATATTAGTGTCATCATAATCAATAGTTGTGTGATGATATTAGTGTTGTAATAATCAATAGTTGTGTGTGTGATGATATTAGTGTCATAATAATCAATAGTTGTGTGATGATATTAGTGTTGTAATAATCAATAGTTGTGTGATGATATTAGTGTCATAATAATCAATAGTTGTGTGATGATATTAGTGTCATAATAATCAATAGTTGTGTGATGATATTAGTGTCGTAATAATCAATAGTTGTGTGATGATATTAGTGTCATAATAATCAATAGTTGTGTGTGTGATGATATTAGTGTCATCATAATCAATAGTTGTGTGATGATATTAGTGTTGTAATAATCAATAGTTGTGTGTGTGATGATATTAGTGTCATCATAATCAATAGTTGTGTGATGATATTAGTGTTGTAATAATCAATAGTTGTGTGATGATATTAGTGTCATAATAATCAATAGTTGTGTGATGATATTAGTGTCATAATAATCAATAGTTGTGTGTGTGATGATATTAGTGTTGTAATAATCAATAGTTGTATGATGATATTAGTGTCATAATAATCAATAGTTGTGTGATGATATTAGTGTCATAATAATCAATAGTTGTGTGATGATATTAGTGTCATAATAATCAATAGTTGTGTGATGATATTAGTGTCATAATAATCAATAGTTGTGTGATGATATTAGTGTCATAATAATCAATAGTTGTGTGATGATATTAGTGTCATAATAATCAATAGTTGTGTGTGTGATGATATTAGTGTTGTAATAATCAATAGTTGTGTGATGATATTAGTGTCATAATAATCAATAGTTGTGTGATGATATTAGTGTCATAATAATCAATAGTTGTGTGATGATATTAGTGTCATAATAATCAATAGTTGTGTGATGATATTAGCGTTGTAATAATCGATAGTTGTGTGATGATATTAGTGTCATAATAATCAATAGTTGTGTGATGATATTAGTGTCATAATAATCAATAGTTGTGTGATGATATTAGCGTTGTAATAATCAATAGTTGTGTGATGATATTAGCGTTGTAATAATCGATAGTTGTGTGATGATATTAGCGTTGTAATAATCAATCGTTGTGTGATGATATTAGTGTCATAATTATCAATAGTTGTGTGATGATATTAGTGTCATAATAATCAATAGTTGTGTGATGATATTAGTGTCATAATAATCAATAGTTGTGTGATGATATTAGTGTCATAATAATCAATAGTTGTGTGATGATATTAGCGTTGTAATAATCGATAGTTGTGTGATGATATTAGCGTTGTAATAATCAATCGTTGTGTGATGATATTAGTGTCATAATTATCAATAGTTGTGTGATGATATTAGTGTCGTAATAATCAATAGTTGTGTGATGATATTAGTGTCGTAATAATCAATAGTTGTGTGATGATATTAGTGTCATAATAATCAATAGTTGTGTGATGATATTAGTGTCGTAATAATCAATAGTTGTGTGATGATATTAGTGTTGTAATAATCAATAGTTGTGTGATGATATTAGTGTCGTAATAATCAATAGTTGTGTGATGATAGTTTCATAATAATCAATAGTTGTGTGATGATATTAGTGTCATCATAATCAATAGTTGTGTGATGATATTAGTGTCATAATAATCAATAGTTGTGTGATGATATTAGTGTTGTAATAATCAATAGTTGTGTGATGATAGTTTCATAATAATCAATAGTTGTGTGATGATATTAGTGTCATCATAATCAATAGTTGTGTGATGATATTAGTGTCATAATAATCAATAGTTGTGTGATGATATTAGTGTCATAATAATCAATAGTTGTGTGATGATATTAGTGTCATAATAATCAATAGTTGTGTGATGATATTAGTGTCATAATAATCAATAGTTGTGTGATGATATTAGTGTCATAATAATCAATAGTAGTTGTTGTGTAGCTGCAGTGAGAAGATGGATTACAACAACAACAATAATAACAACAATAATAACAACAATAATAACAACAATAGTACCGACATTAATAAATCAAATATTGTAATAATAATAGCAATGGAGGAAGTGACAAAGGTGTAGTAAGTGTGACCTGATAGAGGAGAGGAAGTTCCCTCCCTGGTCTGTGAACTGTTGACTCCTGACTTCGGACTCTGTGCCAACTTGTCCTGCTTCACTCGGCCTCCAAAGACCAGCAGGGGGGAAAACTTGCATCCCGGACTGAAAAGAAGGTGAGCAGTTTCTCTTCAGTTGTGTTCAACGCCTTGACTCTCATCTGCTGGTGTCCGACTCTGCTGGTTAGCACTTCCTACCAGAGGACCATCCGGACCACCCACACCTTCCTTTAGTCCCGTCTGGTCCCAGCACACCCGGGACCCAAGTCATTTCATGTTGAAAGACTTACTGCGCATAGGAGAGCTGCAGCTGCTTTGTAACAATCACACTTTATTTTTAGGTATTTTCATAATGAGGTCATCCCTCTGCAACTTACTAACCGCCAAGACCATGGCACAGTTCAGCTTATGAGGGCATGTGACTTGCAGTCACTAAGTCTAGGGGTTAAAGGTTGGGAGTCCGGATTCCTTTGCCTGATCTCCAGACTTTTAATCTACTCCCAGTCTAAGGCAGCGCCACCGCTGGGATCAACAAAGCAGACTTAATGAACTCAAAAACACTCCTGGTCATGTTGCAGAAGGCAGTTTTGTGCACCAAGCAGCATTTCGGTTGGAAATGACACAGAATCCAAGTCCGAGCCTTGTGGAACACCATCTTAGTATTTGCTAACAACCGACAAAATGATAGAGGATCTAAGATTGAGCCTTGTGGAACACCATCTTCATGTAAGCTAACAACAAACAAAATGATAGAGGATCTAAGATTGAGCCGTGTGGAACACCATCTACATGTTGGCTAACAACAAACTAAATGTAAGAGGATCTAAGTTTGAGCCTTGTGGAACACCATTTAGGATTAGCTAACAACTGACAAAATGATAGAGGATCTAAGATTGAGCCTTGTGGAACACCATCTTCATGTTGGCTAACAACCAACTAAATGTAAGAGGATTTAAGTTTGAGCCTTGTGGAACACCATTTAGTATTAGCTAACAACTGACAAAATGATCTAGGATCTAAGATTGAGCCTTGTGGAACACCATCTACATGTTGGCTAACAACCAACTAAATAATAGAGGATCTAAGTTTGAGCCTTGTGGAACACCATTTAGGATTAGCTAACAACTGACAAAATGATAGAGGATCCAAGATTGAGCCTTGTGGAACACCATCTTCATGTAAGCTAACAACAAACTAAATGATAAAGGATCTAAGTTTGAGCCTTGTGGAACACCATCTTAGTATTAGCTAACAACTGACAAAATGATAGAGGATCTAAGATTGAGCCTTGTGGAACACCATCTACATGTTGGCTAACAACAAACTAAATGTAAGAGGATCTAAGTTTGAGCCTTGTGGAACACCATTTAGGATTAGCTAACAACTGACAAAATGATAGAGGATCTAAGATTGAGCCTTGTGGAACACCATCTTCATGTTGGCTAACAACCAACTAAATGTAAGAGGATTTAAGTTTGAGCCTTGTGGAACACCATTTAGTATTAGCTAACAACTGACAAAATGATCTAGGATCTAAGATTGAGCCTTGTGGAACACCATCTACATGTTGGCTAACAACCAACTAAATAATAGAGGATCTAAGTTTGAGCCTTGTGGAACACCATTTAGGATTAGCTAACAACTGACAAAATGATAGAGGATCCAAGATTGAGCCTTGTGGAACACCATCTTCATGTAAGCTAACAACAAACTAAATGATAAAGGATCTAAGTTTGAGCCTTGTGGAACACCATCTTAGTATTAGCTAACAACTGACAAAATGATAGAGGATCTAAGATTGAGCCTTGTGGAACACCATCTACATGTTGGCTAACAACAAACTAAATGTAAGAGGATCTAAGTTTGAGCCTTGTGGAACACCATTTAGGATTAGCTAACAACTGACAAAATGATAGAGGATCTAAGATTGAGCCTTGTGGAACACCATCTTCCTGTTGGCTAACAACTAAATGACAGAGGATCTAAGATTGAGCCTTGTGGAACACCATCTTCATGTTGGCTAACAACCAACTAAATAATAGAGGATCTAAGATTGAGCCTTGTGGAACACCATCTTAGTATTAGCTAACAACCGAAAAAATGATAGAGAAGCGAAGTTTGAGCCTTGTGGAACACCATCATCAGCTTAGCTAATAACCAACTAAATGATAGAAGATCTAAGATTGAGCCTTGTGGAACACCATCTTCATGTTGACTAACAACCAAGTAAATGATGGAGGATCTAAGTTTGAGCCTTGTGGAACACCATCTTCATGTTGGCTAACAAACAACTAAATGATAGAGGATCTAAGATTGAGCCTTGTGGAACACCATCTTCATGTTGGCTAACAAACAACTAAATGATAGAAGATCTAAGATTGAGCCTTGTGGAACACCATCTTCGTGTTGACTAACAACCAAGTAAATGATGGAGGATCTAAGTTTGAGCCTTGTGGAACACCATCTTCATGTTGGCTAACAACCAACTAAATCTAAGAGGATCTAAGATTGAGCCTTGTGGAACACCATCTTCATGTTGGCTAACAACCAACTAAATAATAGAGGATCTAAGATTGAGCCTTGTGGAACACCATCTTCCTGTTGGCTAACAAACAACTAAATGATAGAGGATCTAAGATTGA
>NC_084614.1:76117212-76119712 GCF_033978795.1 Nerophis ophidion
GCCTAAACTTACATGAAAGTCTTTTTGCCAACCCTAACAATAAGTCTTTTTGCTAATGCTAACATGAATGTTTCTTTGCTAACGCTAACATGAAAGTCTCTTTGCTACGGCTAACATGAACGTTTCTTTGCTAACGCTAACATGGAAGTCTTTTTGTCAACGCTAACATTAAAGTCTTTTTGCTAACGCTAACATTAAAGTATATTTGCTAACACTAACATAAAAGTATTTTTGCCCACGCTAACATTAAAGTCTTTTTGGTAATGCTAACATGTAAGTTTCTTTGCCAACACTAACAATAAGTCTTTTTGCTAATGCTAACATGAATGTTTCTTTGTCAACACTAAAGCAATGGATGTCGAGCGGGTCTAACATGATACTGTGAAAGTTCAATCCATAGTGGCTCCAACACAGCCGCGAGAGTTCAGTTCAAAGCGGATCCAAGACAGCAGCGAGAGTCCCGTCCACAGGAAACCATCCCAAGCGGAGGCGGATCAGCAGCGTAGAGATGTCCCCAAACGATACACAGGCGAGCGGTCCATCCTGGGTCTCGACTCTGGACGGCCAGTACTTCATCCATGGTCATCGGACCGGACCCCCTCCTCAAGGGAGGGGGGGACATAGGAGAAAAAAGAAAAGAAGCGGCAGATCAACTGGTCTAAAAAGGAGGTCTATTTAAAGGCCAGAGTATACAGATGAGTTTTAAGGTGAGACTTAAATGCTTCTACTGAGGTAGCATCTCGAACTGTTACCGGGAGGGCATTCTAGAGTACTGGAGCCCGAACGGAAAACGCTCTATAGCCCGCAGACTTTTTTTGGGCTCTAGGAATCACTAATAATCCGGAGTCTTTTGAACGCAGATTTCTTTAAGGCGGCGCCTACTGAACACTGATGTTCTACTCACCTTTCTAAACAGATTTTATGGTCAGGATTTAGAAATGCATTACTTGTTGGTTTATTTCGATAATTAGAAACGGTTACACGTCTATTTTTTTTGTGTATTTTGAAATAATTTACAGTGGGGCAAAAAAGTATTTAGTCAGCCAGCGATTGTGCAAGTTCTCCCACTTAAAATGATGACAGAGGTCTGTAATTTTCATCATAGGTACACTTCAACTGTGAGAGACAGAATGTGAAAAAAAAAATCACATTGTAGGAATTTTTAAGAATTTATTTGTAAATTATGGTGGAAAATAAGTATTTGGTCAACCATTCAAAGCTCTCACTGATGGAAGGAGGTTTTGGCTCCAAATCTCACGATACATGGCCCCATTCATTCTTTCATTAACACAGATCAATCGTCCAGAAAAACAGCCCCAAAGCATGATGTTTCCACCACCATGCTTCACAGTAGGTATGGTGTTCTTGGGATGCAACTCACTATTCTTCTTCCTCCAAACACGACGAGTTGAGTTTATACCAAAAAGTTCTATTTTGGTTTCATCTGACCACATGACATTCTCCCAATCCTCTGCTGTATCATCCATGTATCCATTTTGGTCCTGTCCCCTTAGCAGAAAAACAGCCCCAAAGCATGATGTTTGTGGAGGGGGGTCCGGTCCGATGACCATGGATGAAGTACTGGCTGTCCAGAGTCGAGACCCAGGATGGACCGCTCGCCTGTGTATCGGTTGGGGACATCTCTACGCTGCTGATCCGCCTCCGCTTGGGATGGTTTCCTGTGGACGGGACTCTCGCTGCTGTCTTGGATCCGCTTTGAACTGGACTCTCGCGGCTGTGTTGGAGCCACTATGGATTAAACTTTCACAGTATCATGTTAGACCCGCTCGACATCCATTGCTTTCGGTCCCCTAGAGGGGGGGGGGGGGGGTTGCCCACATTTGAGGTCCTCTCCAAGGTTTCTCATAGTCAGCATTGTCACTGGCGTCCCACTGGGTGTGAGTTTTCCTTGCTCTTTTGTGGGCTCTACCGAGGATGTTGTAGTCGTAATGGTTTGTGCAGTCCTTTGAGACATTTGTGATTTGGGGCTATATAAATAAACATTGATTGATTGATTGATTGATGTTTCCACCCCCATGCTTCACAGTAGGTGTGGTGTTCTTGGGATGCAACTCAGTATTCTTCTTCCTCCAAACACGACGAGTTGAGTTTATACCAAAAAGTTCTATTTTGGTTTCATCTGACCACATGACATTCTCCCAATCCTCTGCTGTATCATCCATGTATCCATTTTGGTATAAACTCAACTCGTCGTGTTTGGAGGAAGAAGAATACTGAGTTGCATCCCAAGAACACCACACCTACTGTGAAGCATGGGGGTGGAAACATCATGCTTGGGGGCTGTTTTTCTGGACGATTGATCCGTGTTAAGGAAAGAATGAATGGGGCCATGTATCGTGAGATTTTGAGCCAAAACCTCCTTCCATCAGTGAGAGCTTTGAATGGTTGACCAAATACTTATTTTCCACCATAATTTACAAATAAATTCTTTAAAATTCCTACAATGTGATTTTTTTTTTTCACATTCTATCTCTCACAG
>NC_084614.1:76124712-76137212 GCF_033978795.1 Nerophis ophidion
CGTAGTGGTTTGTGCAGCCCTTTGAGACACTAGTGATTTAGGGCTATATAAGTAAACATTGATTGATTGATTGATTGATTGTATGTTGCTGGATGTTGTTGATGAGCCCGCTGTGGAGTAAACTTTAAGGACTCAGCCAACACGCCTTGTCTGCATCTTTTATGATTAGACAAGACAACACACCCAGGACCTCCACATCCAGCAGGTGCACCACCATGGTCGCCTGAGACCAGCCACCCGGACAGCTGCTGCAACAAAAAACGTCACAGGGAAGCCTATCTGCGTGCTCGTCGTCCTCGTCGGGGTCTCGATCTGACTGCGGATTGTCGTCGTAACCGATGTATGTATATATATATATGTATATATATATATATATATATATATATATATATATATATATATATATATATATGTATATATACCGGTGTGTGTGTATATATATGTATATATATATATATATATATATATATATATATATATATATAATACCAAAACAAAGCCCGATCAGAGGTGCTACTACAAGAATGATTAATCAGCCATACTGATATTTTTCACCTTCAAAACCAGTACAATATATAGATTTTTTTTTTTTTAAGATGTATTGAGGGCTTAAGCCGGAATCAAACCACAAAGCAAAGATGGAGACTTTGAAAAAACATAAATAATACCCAACAAAACGTGCACATACAATGAGTGAAACAAAACAAACACAAAGCGCACTCAAACAGAATAGGTATAAATAAAAGGCGCACTCACACGGAGTGGAGAATAAGCTACACAACTGTACCAGGATGAAGCCAAAATAAGTAAGCGTGAGATGATTACAATGGAGCCAAGCGTGTGGAAACATCCTTGGAGCAGAGTGAACCATGCTCAGTAACGGGCACTGGATGTGGCGGTGAGTGGGGCCTAAAAAGGCCTAATTACTAAACCGCCCACAGGTGTGGGAGAGAGACTCCGCCAAGAACTGCCAAAGAGGTGCTGCAAAAGAAGGCAGAAGAACTAAAAATGCAATATATGTAGAAATAAAGAGCCAAAGCTGAACTGAAATTCTAACATTAAGCACAAAAAATATAAGCAAAATGAGATTTTTTTAAAAAGCTACCATGCTAACAGTACAAGTCCAACACTATCATGTTTTCAGTTAACATTAGTGAAATACCAAAATACATAACTCTCCTTGTTAAATTAGCTATAAAAACACATCTTTTATGCTAATGTAAGTGTCTTAAAATACTAACTGTAACATGCGCCAAGTACCAAAATATATCACTCTCAGGTGTACACCTGGGAAAACATTTTTTATAAATGCAAGCCTGCTAACGTTAGCATGCATCAAGTACCAAAATATGACTGAGGTGTACACCTGGATGGAGAAACTGCTAGCATGCTAACGTCTATATGCTAACATGCATCATTCGTCAAGTAAGAAAATATGTGTACCTGCAAAATTAGGGGGGGGGAAAGCAAGCATGCTAATAATATTCATTAAAAAAAATTCTTACCTCGTGTGGGTGTGTTGACTCATTTTCAGTAATAGCTGTACACAGACTACTCTGAAGTATGTGTACATGTTCAATGCCCTGCTTTTTGTTCCTTGACGAGATGAAGTGTAGTAAAAAAAAAAAAAAGTTAGTAGAAATGTGAGGTTGCAGTAATGTGCAACAGTGTTGATGTCATAAGTGACAATAATGATGTCATAAGTGACAATGTTGATTTCATAAGTGACAAAATATATCATATGGTGACAATATATGTGTCATAAGTGACAACAATGATGTCATAAGTGACAATGTTGATGTCATAAGTGACAATGTTGATGTCATACATCAGTGTGATCAACCTTTTTGTATGAAAAAGGGAGGTTTTTGTGATTGGTGCACTAATTGTAAGTGTATATTGTTTTTTATGTTGATTTAATAAAAAAAGTATTTATTTTTTATTTTTATTTATTTATTTTTTTAATAAAAATTAATAAAAAATTCTTCTGCGGCCCGGTGGTTGGGGACCACTGTCATAGACGACAATGTTGATGTCATGAGTGACAATAGTGATGTCATAAGTGACAATATATGTGTCATAAGTGACAACAATGATGTCATAAGTGACAATGTTGGAGTCATAAGTGACAATAATGATGTCATAAATGACAATGTTGATGTCATGAGTGACAATAGTGATGTCATAAGTGACAATATATGTGTCATAAGTGACAACAATGATGTCATAAGTGACAGTGTTGGAGTCATAAGTGACAATAATGATGTCATAAATGACAATGTTGATGTCATGAGTGACAATAGTGATGTCATAAGAGACAATATATGTGTCATAAGTGACAACAATGATGTCATAAGTGACAATGTTGGAGTCATAAGTGACAATAATGATGTCATAAATGACAATGTTGATGTCATGTGTGACAATAGTGATGTCATAAGTGACAATGTATGTGTCATAAGTGACAACAATGATGTCATAAGTGACAATGTTGATTTCATAAGTGAAAATAATGATGTCATAAGTGACAATGTTGATGACATAAGTGACGAAATATGTCATAAGTGACAATATGTGTCATAAGTGACAACAATGATGTCATAAGTGACAATGTTGATGACATAAGTGACAATGTTGATTTCATAAGCGAAATTAATGATGTCATAAGTGACAATAATGATGTCATAAGTGACAATGTTGATGACATAAGTGACAATAATGATGTCATGATGACAATGTTGATGTCATAAGTGACAATAGTGATGTCATAAATGAAAATGTTGGCGACATAAGTGACAAAATATGTCATAAGTGACAACAATGATGTCATTAGTGACAATGCTGATGTCATAAGTGACAATACCGATGTCATAAGTGACAATATATGCGTCATAAGTGACAACAATGATGTCATAAGTGACAATGTTGATTTCATAAGTGACAAAATATATCATAAGTGACAATATATGTGTCATAAGTGACAATTTTGATGTCACAAGTGAAAATAATAATGTCATAGATGACAACAATGATGTCATAAGTGACAATGTTGATTTCATAAGTGAAAATAATGATGTCATAAGTGACAATGTTGACGACATAAGTGACAAAATATGTCATAAGTGACAATATATGTGTCATAAGTGACAACAATGATGTCATAAGTGACAATGTTGATGTCATAAGTGACAATATATGTGTCATAAGTGACAACAATGATGTCATAAGTGGCAATGTTGATTTCATAAGTGAAAATGATGATGTCATAAGTGACAATGTTGACGACATAAGTGACAATAGTGATGTCATAAATGAAAATGTTGGCGACATAAGTGACAAAATATGTCATAAGTGACAATATATGTGTCATAAATGACAACAATGATGTCATAAATGACAATATTGATCTCATAAGAGACAATATACATGTTATCAGTGACAATAATAAACTATATTCATTCGGCTATCTAAAGTATGTGTACATGTTCAATGCCCGGCTTTTTGTTCCTTGACAAGATGAAGTGTTGTAAAATAAATAAATAAATAAATGAATAAAGTTAGAACTGTGAGGTTGCAGTAATGTGCAACAGTGACTTCTCTCATTGAACACAAGCCCTCTAGTATCCCCACTGGCGCCCGGCGTCGTCTCTTAAAAAGTGTCTTATTTAGTCGGAAACCCGCCACTTTTCACATCTCGGGACCGCAGCGCTCGCACACATACGCAAACACACACACACACACACTTATTCCATTCTTCCCCACCTTGAATAATGTGTTCCATGGTGTTGGAGAAGTCGCCCATGGAGTCGTGAATGAAAGGTGGACTTTGTGTGTGAAGGTGAAAGATGTGTGTGTGTGTGTGTGTGTGTGTGTGTGTGTTCACTGGGGGGTGGGGGGGGTTGATGTTTGTGTACTTGTCAAAGATAGAGCTAGACGTACTAGACCCTGTCTGACCGACATTCATAGGCCAGCACATGTTTGATGGTCACGCCACGTTGTTGGTCCAGAGGCCCGTTGTCGTTTCCACTTGTGCAAACTCAACTTTAACGAGGCGCATTAGAATCTGCTCTTTTTAACGTGGCAGGAAATGACTGTTGTGGTGGTTCGCCCGGTGAAAGGAGATGCCAGCCAGGAAGTTCCACATTTAGAGCTGGTCACGGAGGGGAGGCAGAGATCCGGAGCTGGCAAGGAGAGGGGTCGGACGGGAGGTCGTTCCACTCGCTTCCTCAAGGGGCGCCGGTGAGCCGGACGGGGGTTGCTGCAGTCCGGGGGGAATGTGGGAATGAGTTTGCTCATGACAGAAATATCCAAGTGACGGGAGGGGAGTCGACCACAGGGAACATTCTGAGGTTGGCAGGAGGCGAAGGCGGATGTCACACATTTTGACCCGGGAAATGTTCTTCTACAGCCACTTCTTGCATCGCATTGTTTTGTAAATATCTTCATGACCTTTATCGGTCTCATAGCAATGTCACAAGTGACAGAAGTCACAATAATGATGTTATAAGTGACAACGTATATGTCATAAGTGACAATGATGATGTTATAAGTGACTATATATGCCATAAGTGACAATATATATGTCATCAGTGACTATATATATGTCATAAGTGACTATATATATGTCATTAGTTACAATGTTGGTGTCATAAGTGACAATGATGATGTTATAAGTGACTATATATGTCATATGTAACAATATATATGCCATTAGTGACAATATATATGTCATAAGTGACTATATATATGTCATTAGTTACAATGTTGGTGTCATAAGTGACAATGATGATGTTATAAGTGACTATATATGTCATATGTAACAATATATATGCCATTAGTGACAATATATATGTCATAAGTGACTATATATATGTCAAAAGTTACAATGTTGGTGTCATAAGTAACAATATATATGTCACACGTGACAATAATGATGTCATAATTGACAATGTTGACGACATACGTGACAATAATGATGTTATAAGTGACAATATATGTCATAAGGGACAATATTTGTGTCATAAGTAACAATATATGTCATAAGTGACAATATATGTCATAAGTGACAAAATATATGTCATAAGTGACAATATATATGTCATAGGTGACAATATATATGTCATAAGTGACAATATATATGTCATAAGTGACAATATATGTCATAAGGGACAATATTCGTGTCATAAGTAACAATATATATGTCATAAGTGACAATATATGTCATAAGGGACAATATTTGTGTGATAAGTAACAATATATATGTCATAAGTGACAATATATGTCATAAGGGACAATATTTGTGTCATAAGTAACAATGTATATGTCATAAGTGACAATATATGTCATAAGGGACAATATTTGTGTCATAAGTAACAATATATATGTCATAAGTGACAATATATGTCATAAGGGACAATATTTGTGTCATAAGTAACAATATATATGTCATAAGTGACAATATATGTCATAAGGGACAATATTCGTGTCATAAGTAACGATATATATGTCATAAGTTATAATATATATGTCATTGTCAGGACTATGACTTGAATTTGTTTTGCTTCTTCAACGCAAAGGAGGATTTGCACGAGCGAGACATGAGGGTTAAGTACATGTTTAATTTATTTACGCACTAAATACAAAAAAAAGCAAACAAAGGGCGCTCACAAGGAGGTACAAATACTAAACTACAAAAGACAAACATGAAACAAAAACACTTGCTCGATGGCATGAATAATAATGAACTATCAACAAAAACAGCACGTTGGCATGGCTATAAAAAAACTAAAACAAAACACTTGCTGTGACAAAAACAAGGGGCATGAACAGCAAGGTGCGTGGCAGGTGAACGAGGGCATGAAGGATGTGCAGCAAACAGCAAACAGCAAACAGAATGCATAAGCACAAGCAGTAGCAAAGTTCCCAGGCCGATGAACAGAAAACAAATTATTTAAATAGTGGCTATGGTGATGAGAAGCAGGTGTGGGACTGAGGGCAGGGGCGTGACTTGGAGACCAGGTGGAAACTAATGCGTGACTATGGAAACAAACAAAAGCAGGAAGTGCAAAACGGGAAACAAGAGTCCAAAAACAAAACATAAACATGATCAAACCTAAACGTAATTTACAGGCATGACAGTCATAATTCACAATATATATGTCATAAGTGACAATATATATGTCATAACTGACAATATATATGTCATAAGTTTTAATATATGTCATAATTCACAATATATATGTCATAAGTGATAATAATGATGTCAAAAGTTACAATGTTCGTGTCATAAGTAACAATATATATGTCATAAGTGACTATATATATGTTATAAGTGACAATCTTGACATAAGTGACAATAATGGTGTTATAAGTGACAATATATGTCACATAAGTTACAATGTTGGTGTCATAAGTGACAATGATGATGTTATAAGTGACTATATATGCCATAAGTGACAATATATATGTCATCAGTGACTATATATATGTCATTAGTTACAATGTTGGTGTCATAAGTGACAATGATGATGTTATAAGTGACTATATATGTCATATGTAACAATATATATGCCATTAGTAACAATATATATGTCATAAGTGACTATATATATGTCAAAAGTTACAATGTTGGTGTCATAAGTAACAATATATATGTCACACGTGACAATAATGATGTCATAATTGACAATGTTGACGACATACGTGACAATAATGATGTTATAAGTGACAATATATGTCATAAGGGACAATATTTGTGTCATAAGTAACAATATATATGTCATAAGTGACAATATATGTCATAAGGGACAATATTCGTGTCATAAGTAACGATATATATGTCATAAGTTATAATATATATGTCATTGTCAGGACTATGACTTGAATTTGTTTTGCTTCTCCAACGCAAAGGAGGATTTGCACGAGCGAGACATGAGGGTTAAGTACATGTTTAATTTATTTACGCACTAAATACAAAAAAAAGCAAACAAATGGCGCTCACAAGGAGGTACAAATACTAAACTACAAAATACAAACATGAAACAAAAACACTTGCTCGATGGCATGAATAATAATGAACTATCAACAAAAACAGCACGTTGGCATGGCTATAAAAAAACTAAAACAAAACACTTGCTGTGACAAAAACAAGGGGCATGAACAGCAAGGTGCGTGGCAGGTGAACGAGGGCATGAAGGATGTGCAGCAAACAGCAAACAGCAAACAGAATGCATAAGCACAAGCAGTAGCAAAGTTCCCAGGCCGATGAACAGAAAACAAATTATTTAAATAGTGGCTATGGTGATGAGAAGCAGGTGTGGGACTGAGGGCAGGGGCGTGACTTGGAGACCAGGTGGAAACTAATGCGTGACTATGGAAACAAACAAAAGCAGGAAGTGCAAAACGGGAAACAAGAGTCCAAAAACAAAACATACACATGATCAAACATAAACGTAATTTACAGGCATGACAGTCATAATTCACAATATATATGTCATAAGTGACAATATATATGTCATAACTGACAATATATATGTCATAAGTTTTAATATATGTCATAATTCACAATATATATGTCATAAGTGATAATAATGATGTCAAAAGTTACAATGTTCGTGTCATAAGTAACAATATATATGTCATAAGTGACTATATATATGTCATAAGTGACAATCTTGACATAAGTGACAATAATGGTGTTATAAGTGACAATATATGTCACATAAGTTACAATGTTGGTGTCATAAGTGACAATGATGATGTTATAAGTGACTATATATGCCATAAGTGACAATATATATGTCATAAGTTTTAATATATGTCATAATTCACAATATATATGTCATAAGTGATAATAATGATGTCAAAAGTTGCAATGTTCGTGTCATAAGTAACAATATATATGTCATAAGTGACTATATATATGTTATAAGTGACAATCTTGACATAAGTGACAATAATGGTGTTATAAGTGACAATATATGTCACATAAGTTACAATGTTGGTGTCATAAGTGACAATGATGATGTTATAAGTGACTATATATGCCATAAGTGACAATATATATGTCATAAGTGACTATATATATGTCATTAGTTACAATGTTGGTGTCATAAGTGACAATGATGATGTTATAAGTGACTATATATGTCATATGTAACAATATATATGTCATTAGTGACAATATATATGTCATAAGTGACTATATATATGTCAAAAGTTACAATGTTGGTGTCATAAGTAACAATATATATGTCACACGTGACAATAATGATGTCATAATTGACAATGTTGACGACATACGTGACAATAATGATGTTATAAGTGACAATATATGTCATAAGGGACAATATTTGTGTCATAAGTAACAATATATATGTCACACGTGACAATAATGATGTCATAATTGACAATGTTGACGACATACGTGACAATAATGATGTTATAAGTGACAATATATGTCATAAGGGACAATATTTGTGTCATAAGTAACAATATATATGTCATAAGTGACAATATATGTCATAAGGGACAATATTTGTGTCATAAGTAACAATATATATGTCATAAGTGACAATATATGTCATAAGGGACAATATTCGTGTCATAAGTAACGATATATATGTCATAAGTTATAATATATATGTCATTGTCAGGACTATGACTTGAATTTGTTTTGCTTCTTCAACGCAAAGGAGGATTTGCACGAGCGAGACATGAGGGTTAAGTACATGTTTAATTTATTTACGCACTAAATACAAAAAAAAGCAAACAAATGCCGCTCACAAGGAGGTACAAATACTAAACTACAAAATACAAACATGAAACAAAAACACTTGCTCGATGGCATGAATAATAATGAACTATCAACAAAAACAGCACGTTGGCATGGCTATAAAAAAACTAAAACAAAACACGTACTGTGACAAAAACAAGGGGCATGAACAGCAAGGTGCGTGGCAGGTGAACGAGGGCATGAAGGATGTGCAGCAAACAGCAAACAGCAAACAGAATGCATAAGCACAAGCAGTAGCAAAGTTCCCAGGCCGATGAACAGAAAACAAATTATTTAAATAGTGGCTATGGTGATGAGAAGCAGGTGTGGGACTGAGGGCAGGGGCGTGACTTGGAGACCAGGTGGAAACTAATGCGTGACTATGGAAACAAACAAAAGCAGGAAGTGCAAAACGGGAAACAAGAGTCCAAAAACAAAACATAAACATGATCAAACATAAACGTAATTTATAGGCATGACAGTCATAATTCACAATATATATGTCATAAGTGACAATATATATGTCATAACTGACAATATATATGTCATAAGTTTTAATATATGTCATAATTCACAATATATATGTCATAAGTGATAATAATGATGTCAAAAGTTACAATGTTCGTGTCATAAGTAACAATATATATGTCATAAGTGACTATATATATGTCATAAGTGACAATCTTGACATAAGTGACAATAATGGTGTTATAAGTGACAATATATGTCACATATGTGACAATGTTGGTGTCATAAGTGACAATATATACGTCACAAGTGACAACAATGATATCATGATTGACAATGTTGACTCGATACGTGACAATAATGATGTTATAAGTGACAATATATGTCATAAGTTACAATGTTGGTGTCTTAAGTAACAATATATATGTCATTAGTGTCAATGTTGAGATAAGTGACAATAATGATGGTATAAGTGACCAAATATATATGTCACATATGTGACAACAAGTGACAATGTTGATGACACAAGTGACAATAATGGTGTTTTAAGTGACAATATATGTCACATATGTGACAATGTTGACATAAGTGACAATAATGATGTTATAAGTGACAATATATATAATATATATTTATGTCATTAGTTACAAATATATGTCACAAGTAAAAATGTTGGTGTCATAAGTAACAATATATTTGTCATAAATCACAATGTTGACATAAGTGACAATAACGATGCTATAAGTGACAATATATATTTCATAAATGACAACATATATGTTATAAGTGACAATACATATGTCATAAGTGACACTTAATATATCATAAGTGACAATATATGTCATAAGTGACAATATATATGTTATAAATGACAATATATATATGTTATAAGTGACAATATATATGTCATAAGTGACAATATATATGTCACATATGTGACAACAAGTGACAATGTTGATGACACAAGTGACAATAAGGGTGTTGTAAGTGACAATATGTGTCATAAGTGACAGTAATGGTGTTTTAAGTGGTACATAAGTGACAATATATGTCATAAGTGACAATATATATGTAATAAGTTACAATATATGTGTCATAAGTGACAAAATATATGTTATAAGTGACAATATATATGTCATAAGTGACAATATATATGTCATAAGTGACAATATATATGTCATAAGTGACAAAATATGTGTTATAAGTGACAATATATATGTCACAAGTGACAATAATATGTCATAAGTGACAAAATATATGTCATAAGTGACAATATATATGTCATAAGTGACAATATATATGTCATAAGTGACAATATATATGTCATAAGTGACTATATATGTCATAAGTGACAATATATATGTCATAAGTGACGATATATATGTCATAAGTGACAATATATATGTCATAAGTGACAATATATATGTCATAGGTGACAATATATATGTCATAAGTGACAATATATATGTAATAAGTGACAATATATATGTCATAAGTGACAAAATATGTGTTATAAGTGACAATATATGTCATAAGTGACTATATATGTCATAAGTGACAATATATATGTCACATATGTGACAACAAGTGACAATGTTGATGACACAAGTGACAATAAGGGTGTTGGAAGTGACAATATGTGTCATAAGTGACAGTAATGGTGTTTTAAGTGGTACATAAGTGACAATATATGTCATAAGTGACAATATATATGTCATAAGTGACTATATATGTCATAAGTGACAATATATATGTCATAAGTGACAATATATATGTCATAAGTGACAATATATATGTCATAAGTGACTATATATGTCATAAGTGACAATATATATGTCATAAGTGACGATATATATGTCATAAGTGACAATATATATGTCATAAGTGACAATATATATGTCATAAGTGACTATATATGTCATAAGTGACAATATATATGTCATAAGTGACAATATATATGTCATAAGTGACAATATATATGTAATAAGTGACAATATATATGTCATAAGTGACAAAATATGTGTTATAAGTGACAATATATGTCATAAGTGACTATATATGTCATAAGTGACAATATATATGTCACATATGTGACAACAAGTGACAATGTTGATGACACAAGTGACAATAAGGGTGTTGGAAGTGACAATATGTGTCATAAGTGACAGTAATGGTGTTTTAAGTGGTACATAAGTGACAATATATGTCATAAGTGACAATATATATGTCATAAGTGACTATATATGTCATAAGTGACAATATATATGTCATAAGTGACAATATATATGTCATAAGTGACAATATATATGTCATAAGTGACTATATATATGTCATAAGTGACAATATATATGTCATAAGTGACAATATATATGTAATAAGTGACAATATATATGTCATAAGTGACAAAATATGTGTTATAAGTGACAATATATGTCATAAGTGACAGTATATATGTCATAAGTGACAATATATATGTCATAAGTGACAAAATATGTGTTATAAGTGACAATATATATGTCACAAGTGACAATATATGTCATAACTGACAAAATATATGTTATAAGTGACAATATATATGTCATAAGTGACAATATATATGTCATAAGTGACAATGTCGACATAAGTGACAATATTTGTCACATATGTGAGAACAAGTGACAATGTAGATGACACAAGTGACAATAAGGGTGTTGGAAGTGACAATATGTGTCATAAGTGACAGTAATGGTGTTTTAAGTGACACATAAGTGACAATAATGATGTTATAAGTGACAATGTTGATGACATAAGTGACAAAATATGTCATAAGTGACAATATATGTATCAGAAGTGACAACAATCATGTCATAAATGACAATGGTGATGTCAGAAGTGACAATCTTAAAGTCATAAATGACAATGGTGATGTCATAAAGGACAATGTTGATGTCATAAGTGGCAATGGTGATGTCATAAGTGACAATGGTGATGTCATAAATGACAATATATGTCAAAAGTGAAAATGTTGATATTATAAATGAAAATGGCAATGTCAAAAGTGACAATTTTGATGTCATAAATGACAATGGTGATGTCAGAAGAGACAATCTTGACATCATAAATGACAATGGTGATGTCATAGATGACAATGTTGATGTCATAATTGACAATATATATTGTCATAAGTGACAATGTTGATGTCATTCATGACAATGGTGATGTCATAAATGACAATGTTGATGTCATAATTGACAATGTTGATGTCATAATTGACAATATA
>NC_084614.1:76142212-76198986 GCF_033978795.1 Nerophis ophidion
GTGATTGGATTCTCACTAGCAAAAATCCAATCACAGTCACGTTTCAACTTGTAACATGTCTTTTAAAATAAAATAAAAACCTTTCGACGAATTTTGTATTGAATCACCTCAACAGTGTACAAAACAGGCTATATTTTGGCACATTTGAAAATCAATGCACCCGCGACAGCATTTAAAACATATCTTACGTGTTACTGTCAAAGTTCAAATATTTGTGAAGAACATATTAAATGTGGGAAAATAAATAATTAGAATATTTGAACTTTTTCTTTGTGAGTTAAAAAAAAGTGAGAACCGATTATCTCCCCGTTGTCCGGGTATGGCTTCGGTGCCCCTTCCTGCTTTTCGCGAATTACAACTTGTGATTGGATTCTCACTAGCAAAAATCCAATCACAGTCACGTTTCAACTTGTAACATGTCTTTTAAAATAAAATAAAAACCTTTCGATAAATTTTGTATTGAATCACCTGAACAGTGTACAAAACAGGCTATATTTTGGCACATTTGAAAATCAATGAACCCGCGACAGCATTTAAAACATATCTTACGTGTTACTGTCAAAGTTCAAATATTTGTGAAGAACATATTAAATGTGGGAAAATAAATAAGTAGACTAATTGAACTTTTTCTTTGTGAGTTAAAAAAAAGTGCGAACCGATGATTTCCCCGTTGTCCGGGTATGGCTCCGGTGCCCCTTCCTGCTTTTTGCGAATTACAACTTGTGATTGGATTCTCACTAGTAAAAATCCAATCACAGTCACATTTAGCGTAAGGCTACTTAGATGGGCTACTGTCAACAACTCCTGATCCGACAATTAGTGCGATAAAAGTCAGATTCACTCTACCTGAAAGTCACATGTGCAACCTTTGCTTGGTGAGCTCTTTGTGGAGGGTTGGCACAAACTAATCAATTTGATCAAAATCTAATACAAATATGTTTCCCCCCACACTTACAACGATTCCCCCGAATGCTGATGTAGCGTCCATCTGTTTGTGAAGTTTCATATTTTGCTAGCTAACACCCAAATATAGCTGAGTAAGTACTTTATCTTACGGGGTACTGTCAAAGTTCAAATAATTGTGAAGAACATATTAAATGTGGGAAAATAAATAATTAGAATATTTGAACTTTTTCTTTGTGAGTTAAAAAAAAGTGCGAACCGATGATTTCTCCGTTGTCCGGGTATGGCTTCGGTGCCCCTTCCTGCTTTTCGCGAATTACAACTTGTGATTGGATTCTCACTAGCAAAAATCCAATCACAGTCACGTTTCAACTTGTAACATGTCTTTTAAAATAAAATAAAAACCTTTCGATAAATTTTGTATTGAATCACCTCAACAGTGTACAAAACAGGCTATATTTTGGCACATTTGAAAATCAATGCACCCGCGACAGCATTTAAAACATATCTTACGGGGTACTGTCAAGGTTCAAATAATTGTAAAGAACATATTAAATGTGGAAAAATAAATACGTAGAATATTTGAACGTTTTCTTTGTGAGCTTCAAAAAAAAGTGAGAACCGATGATTGCCCCGTTGTCCGGGTAAGGCTTCCTGATTTTGGCGAATTACAACTTGACCACGGCTGGAGAAATGTATGGAGGTTTGGGAGTGTGCCGAGAAACTCCACAAGTGTGCAACCTTTGACTAGTGATACTTGGAAGAAGATCTTCCGTCATTAGGTGTCGCCTTCAGACTATTGAGATGCATTTTAGCGTCGGTGGAGGTTTTGCTCTGGCCTGAGTGACAAAGTTGGAGAAAATGCAAGTTGTGTTCAGGACCACAAGGTCTAAAAAAAGGTTTCTGGGGGTGGTTTATAGTCCACTCAAAGCTTCTTCTGTTGCATTCATGTTCCAGGGCGAGTCACTGAGTCTGGCCTGAACACTGCAACATTTGTCACCTGAATGCATCACCACACTCTCTCTCTCTCTCTCTCTCTCTCTCTCTCTCTCTCTCTCTCTCTCTTTTCTTTAAAGACACTCATATAGTAGATGTAGATGATCATTTATTAACCAACTCAGTGGCTTAGTGGTTAGAGTGTCCGCCCTGAGATGGGTAGGTTGTGAGTTCAAACCCCGGCCGAGTCATACCAAAGACTATAAAAATGGGACCCATTACCTCGATCCCTCGGGCGGTACTGCATCAAAAACCGACATCAGTGTGTAAAGGATATCACCACATGGGCTCAGGAGCTTCATAAAACCACTGTCAGTAACTACAGTTGGTCGCTACATCCGTAAATGCAAGTTAAACTCTGCTATGCAAAGCAAAAGCCATTTATCAACAACACCCGGGAACGCCGCTGGCTTGGCTGGGCCCGAGCTCATCTAAGATGGACTGATGCAAAGTGGAAAAGTGTTCCGTGGTCTGACGAGTCCACATTCTAAATTATATTTGGAAACTGTGGACGTGGTGTCCTCCGGAACAAAGAGGAAAATAACCTTCCGGATTGTTATAGGCACAAAGTTGAAAAGCCAGCATCTGTGATGGTATGGGGGTGTATTAGTGCCCAAGGTATGGGTAACTTACACATCTGTGAAGGCACCATTAATGCTGAATGGTCCATACAGGTTTTGGAGCAACATATGTTGTCATCCAAGCAACGTTATCATGGACGCCCCTGCTTATTTCAGCAAGACAATGCCAAGACACGTGTTACAACAGCGTCGCTTTGTGGTAAAAGAGTGTAGGTACTTTCCTGGCCCGCCTGCAGTCTAGACCTGTCCCATGGAAAATGTGTGGCGCATTATGAAGCGTAAAATACGACAGCGGAGACCCCGGACTGTTGAACGACTGAAGCTCTACATAAAACAAGAATGGGAAATAATTCCACTTTCAAAGCTTCAACAATTAGTTTCCTCAGTTCCCAAACATTTATTGAGTGTTGTTAAAATAAAAGGTGATGTAACACAGTGGTGAACATGCCCTTTCCCAACTACTTTGGCACATGTTGCAGCCATGAAATTCTAAGTTAATTGTTATTTTGCAAAAAAAAAATGTTTATGAGTTTGAACATCAAATATGTTATATTCCGTTTATATTTACATCCAACACAATTTCCCAACTCATTTGGAAACGGGGTTTGTATTTAAAAAATGTTTTGCTTTCTTGCTGTTTTTAGTTGTTTTTTTTATTGTATTTTTCATATTTTTCGTGTAACTCTTTTGTTGTTGTTTTTTGTTGTTTTCTGTTGTTTCAACCATTTTTCTTTTTGCTTTGTTGTTTTTTGTTTTGTCTTGTTTTTTTTTTCTTGTTTTCTTAATGGTTTCTTGTTGCGTTTGTGACTTTTTTTCTTGTTGCTTTTGAATGGTTTTCATTTTTTTTGTTTTCTTGCTGTTTTCAGTTTTTTCATTGTATTTTTCCTGTTTTACTTGTCACTCTTTTGTTGTTGCGTTCTGTCTTTTTTTCTCGTTGTTTTCGAATGGTTTTCGCTTTTTTCCTTGTTGTTTTCTAGTTGTTGTCTTGTTGCTTTCTGTTATATTTACTCATTTATTTTTACTGTCCTGCTAATTTCAGTTTTGTATTGTATTTTCCTGTTTTGTTTTTTACTCTTTTGTTGTTGTTTTTTGGTTGTTTTAATCTTTTTTTCTTGTTGTTCACTATATTTTCTCTTTTTTTTCTTGTTTTCTTGTCCATTTGTTGTTGCTTTCTGCCTTTTATTCTTGTTGCTTTCAAATGGTTTTCACTTTTTATTTGTTGTTTTCTAGTTTTTTTCTCGTTGTGTTGTTGCTTTCTGTTATATATATATTTTTTTGGCTTTCCTGATTTTTTTCAGTTTTCTTATTGTATTTTTCCTGTATTTTTCTTGTTACTATTTTTTTGTTTTTTTTGTTGTTTCAACCTTTTTTTCTTGTTGCTTTGTTGTGTTCTGTCTTGTCTTGTTTTTTTTTCTTGTTGCGTTCTGACTTTTTTTCTTGTTGCGTTCTGACTTTTTTTCTTGTTGCTTTCGAATGGTTTTTGCTTTTTTTCTTGTTGTTTTCTAGTTTTTTTCTCGTTGTGTTGTTGCTTTCTATTATATTTTCTTTTTTTTTGGCTTTCCTGATTTTTTCAGTTTTCTTATTGTATTTTTTCTGTTTTTTTCTTGTTACTATTTTTTGTTGTTGTTGTTTCAACCTTTTTTTCTTGTTTCCTGTTGAATGATTTTCCTTTTTTTTGCTTTCCTGCTGTTTTCAGTTTTTTTATTGTATTTTTCCTGTTTTTCTAGTTACTCTTTTGTTGTTGATTTTAGTTGTTTTCTGTTGTTTCAATAATTTTTTCTTGTTGCTTTGCTGTTGTTTTTGTTCTTTTCTTGTTTTTTTGTCGATTTGTTGTGGCGTTCTGTCTTTTTTTGTGTTGCTTTCAAATGTTTTTTGCTTTTTTTCTTGTTTTCTAGTTTTTTTCTCGTTGTGTTGTTGCTTTCTGTTATATTTTCTTTTTTTTTGGCTTTCCTGATTTTTTCAGTCTTCTTGTATTTTTCCAGTTTTTTTCTTGTTACTATTTTGTTTTGTTTTTGCTGTTGTTTTCTGTTGTTTCAACCTTTTTTTCTTGTTGCTTTGTTATTTTCTGTTTTTTCTTGGGTTTTTTCCTTGTGTTTTGATGATTTCTTGTTGCATTCTGACTTTTTTTCTTGTTGCTTTCCAATGGTTTTCATTTTTTTTTTGCTCTCCTGCTGTTTTCAATGTTTTTATTGTATTTTGCCTGTTTTTCTAGTTGTTGTTTTTTGTTGTTTTCTGTTGTTGTAATCTTATTTTGTTGTTATTTGCTGTTGTTTTCGTTTTTTTCTTTTCTATAGTTTTTGCTTTTTTTTTTGTTTTCTTGTTTTTTTCTTGTTCTCTTGTTGCTTTCTGTTATATTTTCTTTCTTTTTTGGGCTTTCCTGCTGTTTTCAGTTTTCTTATAGTATTTTTCCTGTTTTTCTTGTTACTCTTTTGTTGTTGTTGTTTTGTGGTTTTCTGTTGTTTTAATCTTTTTTTCCTAATTGCTTTGTTGTTGTTTTCTGTGATTAGGAGGGTTTTTTTTTTGTTTGTTTGTTTTTAATATAAATTTCTTCTTGCGTTCGGCCTTTTTTTCTTGTTGCTTTCTTTTGGTTTTCGTTTTTTTTTGTTTTTTTCTTATTGTTTTCTTTGAAATCAAGCAGATCCCAGACCAGCCCAGAGTCCTTCATCGTCGTCAACCTCCTGACTGACAAAGATGTATTGTTCATGAGTGATAAAACACACACACACACACAAACACACACGCACGCAGAAATCCATATACAACCACACACATGTGCACGTACAGACCACACAGCACGCACACACACACACACACACACACACACTCTTCAAAAGCAGTGTCTGATTGAGATCGCCACTGCTCTCTCTTCTCCTTTCCTCTTGACCCTTGACCCCCGCCTCATCTCGCTGCGTCTCCTTTTCAGTCTGGCTCTCATGGGCCTCACATGGCACAGTTGCTGCGTCCTCTTACTTGAACGTGATTTACAACCTTATTTTGGAAACGTGGGAAAATAAAGACTGGAGTTGTAAAAAAAGAAAAAAAAAAGAAGAAAAAAAACGTTAAAATCAAAATTATTATTTCATTAAATAGGAGTTACTTCTTGTTAGTCCTTTTCGGACATGTGAAATTGTGCCAATGTAGACATGGCATCATTGTAACTTTATTAAACTTGTTAAACTTTTGTTTACAATAGAAATTTTTAAATTGTATTTAGGATCTAAAAAATGCTCTAAAAAGTACTTTACAAAAAATTGTTAGGTAATTTTTAAATAAGAAAGTTTGAAGAATATATTAACTAATTTTGTTTTCCAAATTAAAATAAAAAAGTGATTTATTTATTTAAAAATGTTGTAATATTGTATGTTTAAATAATGTGTACAACTTTTTATTTTATATTTTTTAAAAGAGCAAAACATAAAATATAGACTGCAATTTTAATTATATTTTAAATTTTAAAAACTGCAGAGAAAAAAAGGGCACATATTAAAGAATGCTATTTTTTAAGATAAAACCCAGTTTCAAAATGTTTATTTTCAAAGGATACTGTTTCCCAAATTAAACAATACTAAACCAGAAATCAATTTATCTAATTGAGGGTGTTATTTATGGAAACATTTTTTAAAAAGACTAAAATGCATTCAGTAGAAATGTTGTTTTAACTGTAAAATTGTTTTACAAACAGCTGAAAAAACATTAAATATCTTTTTTTTGTAACTCTTTTTTGGATCTAAAAACTACTCTCAAAAGTGCATTACAAAAAAATGCTTAAGTATATTTTAAATAAAAAGTTTGAATAATATATGTATTAACTACATTTAAAGATAAAAAAGTATGATGTATGTAAACATTTTGAAATATTATATGTATAAATAATGAGTAAAACAGCAAAACATTAAATATAAATTGCAATTTTAATTATATTTTTAATTTTAAAAAACTGCAAAAAAAAGTACACGTAATAAAGAATGCTATTTTTAAGCTAAAAAATAGTTTTAAAAATGTATTCTTAAAGGATGCTATTTTCCAAATATAAAATTATATAAAAGTACTATTTTTTCTAATCTAAAAGTGTTGAAATACTCTAAGTATGAATAAAAAGATTGCAATTTTAATGATATTTTTAAATTTAAAAAATGCAAAAAAAAGTACAGGATGCTATTTTTAAGATCAAAAGTTGTTGTAAAAACATATTCATTAAAGGCTCCCATTTGCCAAATATTAAAAATACAGCAAACAACATACTGTATTTTGAATAAGAAAATACATTCAAAAACAATGGGAAAAAAAGTTTTTGTTTTGTTTATAATTTTTTTTTAAAAACAACAATAAATACACAAAATAAAGATTTAGATTTTAATTATATATACATATATATGTATATATATATATATATACATACATACATACATACAAACTGCAAAAAAAGTAAAGAATGATATTTTTAAGATCAAAATCAGTTTTAAAAACATTTTCATCAGAAGCTACTATTTGCCTTTTTTTTAAATACAGCAAACACCATACTGTATTTTTAATGAAAGAAAAGAAATTTAAAAAACACAAAAAAAATGTAACATTTTTTTTGGTTTATAATTTCATTTTAAAAACAACAAAAAGTACACAAAATAAAGATTGCAATTTTCATTATTCTTTTGTTTTTTTTAAAAACAACAAAAAAAAGTACAGAATGGTATTTTTACGATCAGAATTTGTTTTAAAAACATTTTCATTAGAAGCTACTATTTGCCCAAAAAATTTTAAATACAGCAAAACACCAAACTGGATTTTGAATAAAAGAAAATAAATTAAAAAACATACCCACATTTTTTTTTACCTTTTTTTGTTTATTATTTCATTTTAAAAACAACAAAAATTACACAAAATAAAGATTGCAATTTTCATTGTACTTTTGTTTTTAAAAAACTGACAAAAAAAAAGCACAGAATTATATTTTTAAGATCAAAATTAGTTATAAAAACATTTTCATTAGAAGATACTATTTGCCAATTTTTTTTTTTTTTAAATACAGCAAACACCATACTGTATTTGGAATAAAAGAAAATAAATTAAAAAACACACAAAAATGTTTTTATTTTTTGGGGGGTTTATAATTTCATTTAAAAAAACAACAAAAATTACATGAAATAAAGATTGCAGTTTTCATTATACTTATATTTTTAAAAAACTGACAAAAAAAAGTACAGAATGATGTTTTTTAAGATCAAAATTAGTTTTAAAAACATTCTCATTAAATGCTACCATTTGCCTTTTTTTAAATACTGCAAACACCATTATGTATTTGGAATAAAAGAAAAGAAATCAAAAAACAACAAAAAAATTTTTGGGGGGGTTTATAATTTTATTTTAAAAACAACAAAAATTACACGAAATGAAGATTGTAATTTTCATTATACTTTTTTTTTTTTTAATAATGACAAAAAAAAGTACAGAATGATATTTTTAAGATCAAAAGTATTTATATAAACATATTCATTTAAGGATACTTTTTGCAAAATCCCAAAAAAATAAAAATACAACATACTGTATTTTGAATAAAGAAAATAAATTAAAAAGTACAAAAAAATGTTTTTAATATATTTTTTGTTTATAATTTTATTTTAAAAACACCAAAACTACACGAAATGAAGATTACAATTTTAATTATATTTTTAATTTTTACAAATCTGCCCAAAAAATTACAGAATGCTATTTTTCGTTAAAGACTTTTTTTTGCCAAAATAAAAAAAAATACAGCAAACACTATACTGTATTTTGAATTAAAAAAATAAATTAAAAAACACACAAAAAAGTTTTGTTTTTTTTTGGTTTATAATTTTATTTTAAAAACAACAAAAATTACACGAAATGAAGATTGCAATTTTCATTATACTTTTTTTTTTTTTAATAATGACAAATAAAAAGTACAGAATGATATTTTTAAGATCAAAAGTATTTATAACATATTCATTAAAGGATACTTTTTGCAAAATAAAAAAAAAATACAACATACTGTATTTTGAATAAAGAAAATAAATTAAAAAGTACCAAAAAAATGTTTTTAATATTTTTTGTTTATAATTTTATTTTAAAAACACCAAAACTACATGAAATAAAGATTACAATTTTAATTATATTTTTAATTTTTAAAAATCTGCCCAAACAATTACAGAATGCTATTTTTCATTAAAGACTCTTTTCTTGCCAATTAAAAAAAATACAGCAAACACTATACTGTATTTTGAAAAAAAAAAAATATATATTAAAAAACACACAAAAAGAGTAAAAATTTTTTTGTTTATGATTTTATTTTAAAAACAACAAAAAATACACAAAATAAAGATAGAAACTTTAATTCTATTTTTAAATTGAAAGAAAAAACTGCAAAAAAAGTATAGAATGCTAAAGGCTACTATTTGCCAAATGTAAAGAAAATACACCATACTGTTTTTTGAATAAAGAAAATCAATTTTAAAAAAGTTAAAAAAAAAAAAAAAGTTTACAAATCATTTAAAAAACAACAAAAAATATACGATATAAAGATTGCAAATTTAATTATATTTTTAATTTTTTTTTTTAACTGCAAAAACAAAGTACAGAATGTTATTTATAAGATTAAAAGTAGTTTTAAAAACATGTTCATTAAAGGATATTATTTACTAAATATAATAATAAAGGAAATAAAAATAAATAAATATACATATATATATATATTTATTTTTTTGTCTATAATTTAATTTGAAAAACCACAAAAAACATGAAATAAAAATGTTTTAAACAATTTTATTAAAAAAAATGTGAAGACGGCAAAAAAAAAAACACTGAAACATTAAAAGACACAAACACATCATCTATTTAAAATTATACTTTATTTCTTATAAAAACAGGAAAATAAGCAAATAAATTAGATATTTCTAGAATAAGTTTTCTCGGAAAGGGGGGGAGGGGGGTGGGGGGACCCTGGAATGATGGAGCATGAAAACCTTAAGAGCTTCGACCCGAACAAACTTCACACAAATGTGTTCAAACTAAAAAAAAAAAAAAGAAAAAACAACTTTTAAACTGTTTTGTTTACGTTTGAGATGTTCCTCTCTCGGGGGAGGGGCTCGGGCGAAGGGGGTGGTGGTGGAGGGGGGGGTGGTCTGCAGCTGCTCTTGGTGGCAAATGTCGAATTAAGACTTTTTTCATTTCAAAGATGGCGTCCTGGGATGTGTGTGTGTGTGTGTGTGTGTGTGTGTGTGTGTGTGTGTGTGTGTGTGTGTGTGTGTTTTATTAACATAATAAGAGCCTCTTCATTTGCACACAAGCGCCAGCGGGCAAACAGACACACCCGTTTTTTTTGTCCCCCCCAAAAAAAGGCCCTCATTGTCCGTCCCGGCTGCGGACCAGGGGCGGGGGGTCGGAGTGGAGGGGGGCGGGGGGGACCCTCAGCGGCACTCGGGGCGGGGTGAAGGGGTGACCGCCTCTCACAAAGGAGACAACCCCGGATCCTCTTGCCGCCCCCCCCCCCCCCCCCTCCCCTGGCTCGTCCTCCATTTGAAATCAATCACACTGCTTTTCACATTCGGCGTCCCCCCACTTGGCCCTCAGCAGTGACAGTGGGCTTGGCGTCCCACCGAGACCCCCCTCCAGCACGTCTCTGACCGGGACTTTGTTGTCAGAAGGAGTGGGGGTCACTCCTCAGTCTCGCGACCTCTGCAGTGGACATTTTCCTGGCTTCGGTCACGTGTGGGGGGGGGGGGGGGGAAAATACAAATCTAATAAAAATGAAAACGCTGATGACATCTATTAAACCAGACAAGAAGAAAGGAATTGAACAGAGAAATAATTACATTCGGCTCAATTAGAGGAGAAACGTCTGGTCTGTACAGTATTTTGTATTTCTAGTGTTTTGTATATTGTACAGCAGTGGTCCCCAACCTTTTTGTATCCGCGGACTGGTCAACGCTTAATAATTTGTCCCACGGCCCTGGGGTGTGGGGGGTGTGGGGTCCTTTTTTTTATCTTTATTTTTTTTAATTCTTTGTCATGAAAAAGGGACGTTTTTGTCATGAAAAAGGGAGGTTTTTGTGGTTGGTACACTAATTGTAAGTGTATATTGTGTTTTTTATGTTGATTTAATAAAATAAAATATATATATATATTTTTTTTTTATAAAAAATTCTTCTGCGGCCCGGTGGTTGGGGACCACTGTTGTACAGGATTGCTTATTATTTTTTATTGGATAGTAGTCTGTTTACCCCAATTGTTAGGGCGTTATAGCTCGGTTGGTAGAGCGGCCGTGCCAGCAACATGAGGGTTGCAGGTTCGATTCCCGCTTCCACCATCCTAGTCACTACCGTTGTGTCTTAGAGCAAGACCCTTTACCCACCTGCTCCCAGTGCCACCCACACTGGTTTAAATGTAAAAATTAGATATTGGGCTTTACTATGTAAAGTGCTTTGAGTCACTAGAGAAAAAACGCTATATAAATATAATTCACTTCACAATTGTTAGTTTTTTGTCTTTATTACCTTTTGTGTTATTTATTTCACCCCATATTTGTTCCCACTACCACACCTTAAATTGGAGTCTTTAATCTCGTTATATGCAAATATGACAATAAAGTCCATTCTATTCTACTGTATAGTCTCCAGCACGCTCTGGCGAAAGATTGTACGCCACCTCTTTTTATTTGGACTTTCCCTGTTTACAATCCTTTAGAAACAGCTGTTGTTATGTAAACAGGGAAAGGCCAAATAAAAAGAGGTGGCGTACAATCTTCCGCCAGAGCGTGCTGGAGAGTGGACAAGAGTACAGCCCAGACGTTTCTCCTCAAATTGAGCCAAATTTAATTCCGTCTCTCTTTAATTCCTTGCTTCTTGTCTCGTTTAATAGATCAATGTTTGGACCTGAAAGTCACAATATTGATTGATTGATTGAGACTTTTATTAGTAGATTGCACAGTTCAGTACATATTCTGTACAATTAACCCAGACGTGTCTCCTCAAATTGAGCCAAATTTAATTCTGTTTCTCTTAAATTCCTTGCTTCCTGTCTCGTTTAATAGATAAATGTTTGGACCTGAAAGTCACGATATTGATTGATTGAGACTTTTATTAGTAGATTTCACAGTTCAGTACATATTCTGTACAATTAACCCAGACGTTTCTCCTCAAATTGAGTCAAATTTATTTCTGTTTCTCTTTAATTCCTTGCTTCCTGTCTCGTTTAATAGATAAATGTTTGGACCTGAAAGTCACGATATTGATTGATTGAGACTTTTATTAGTAGATTGCACAGCTCAGTACATATTCTGTACAATTAACCCAGACGTTTCTCCTCAAATTGAGCCAAATTTAATTCTGTCTCTCTTTAATTCCTTGCTTTCTGTCTCGTTTAATAGATAAATGTTTGGACCTGAAAGTCACGATATTGATTGATTGAGACTTTTATTAGTAGATTGCACAGTTCAGTACATATTCTGTACAATTAACCCAGACGTGTCTCCTCAAATTGAGCCAAATTTAATTCTGTTTCTCTTTAATTCCTTGCTTCTTGTCTCGTTTAATAGATAATTGTTTGGACCTGAAAGTCCCGATATTGATTGATTGAGACTTTTATTAGTAGATTGCACAGTTCAGTACATATTCTGTGCAATTAACCCAGACGTGTCTCCTCAAATTGAGCCAAATTTAATTCTGTTTCTCTTTAATTCCTTGCTTCTTGTCTCATTTAATAGATAAATGTTTGGACCTGAAAGTCACGATATTGATTGATTGAGACTTTTATTAGTAGATAGCACAGTTCAGTACATATTCTGTACAATTAACCCAGACGTTTCTCCTCAAATTGAGCCAAATTTAATTCTGTTTCTCTTTAATTCCTTGCTTTTTGTCTTGTTTAATAGATGTTATCAGTGTTTGAACCTGAAAGTCCCGATATTGATTGATTGATTGAATTTTTTATTAGTAGATTGCACAGTTCAGTACATATTCCGTACAATTGACCACTAAATGGTAACACCCGAATAAGTTTTTCAACTTGTTTAAGTCGGGGTCCACGTTAATCAATTCATAAACCTGCACCGTCCTTTACAGTGTGGACGTTTTTAATCGGTATTTGATGTTTTTTTTCCTACGCGTAACAGAAGCCAGGAAAATGTCCACTGCAGAGATCACGGGATTCCTTGCTTTTTGTCTCGTTTAATAGAAGTCATCAGTGTTTGAACCTGACAGGGACCTTATAAGAAATGTTGTGGTTTCGGTCCCGAACTTTTCACACATTTTTTTTTTTCGCAGCATAGAAAATAATTTATGTGTTTTAGCGCCGGTAATATTCTAATATATAACAACAGGAAATGACAACAGAAAAGTCCTTCTGAGTTCCTGAGTTTTTTTTTTCTTTTTAAATAAGCGAGACAAAAGTAAAATAATCTTATAATATAGAGATATTTAGCATGAGCAACCTAGCAAAATAAATCCTTTTTTTTTTTTTTTCCCAGGGTTGGCGAAGACGTCCTTGGTTTTGGTCCTGGTCCTGTCGGCGTCCTCTCCAGGTTTGAGAAGGTTTTTTTTTTTTCTTTAAAAAAAAAAAAGACGACAACTTTTGTCCGTCTAGGTTTCCTGGTAGTCCAGCAGGCGTGGCTCGCCGGACATGGCGTCGTGGGTGAAGACCGAGTCGTTGTCCGAGGAGCAGGAGCCGGACGTGTCCTCGCAGGACGGCGAGTACTGCTCGAAGGGCGTGGACAGATCCAAGTACTGCGGGGTGGGAGGACACGAGAATGGCGGCTTTAAGGACATGCTCGCATGCTGACTTTGTGGTTAAGAACCAAAACATGAGTTAGCATACATTGCTAACACCATGCTAACTCGTGGTTATTTTCATTTACCTTGAGTTAGCATTCATTGCTAACAGCATGCTAACTCAAGGTTATTTTCATTTACGTTGAGTTAGCATACATAGCTAACAGCATGCTAACTCATGGTTATTTTCATTTACCATAAGTTAGCATGCATTGCTAACAGCATGCTAACTCATGGTTATTTTCTGTTTACCATGCGTTAGCATGCATTGCTAATAGCATGCTAACTCATGGTTATTTTCATTTACCTTGAGTTAGCATTCATTGCTAACAGCATGCTAACTCATGGTTATTTTCATTTACCATAAGTTAGCATGCATTGCTAATAGCATGCTAACTCATGGTTATTTTCATTTACATTGAGTTAGCATTCATTGCTAAGAGCATGCTAACTCATGGTTATTTTCATTTACCTTGAGTTAGCATTCATTGCTAACAGCATACTAACTCAAGGTTATTTTTGTTTACCTTGAGTTAGCATACATTACTAACAGCACGCTAACTCATGGTTATTTTTGTTTACCATGCATTAGCATGCACTGCTAACAGAATGCTAACTCATGGTTATTTTCATTTACCTTGAGTTAGCATTCATTGCTAACACCATGCTAACTCATGGTTATTTTCATTTACCTTGAGTTAGCATTCATTGCTAACAGCATGCTAACTCAAGGTTATTTTCGTTTACCTTGAGTTAGTATACATTACTAACAGCATGCTAACTCATGATTATTTTTGTTTACCATGCATTAGCATGCACTGCTAACAGAATGCTAACTCGTGCTTATTTTCATTTACCATGAGTTAGCATGCTAACTCATGGTTATTTTCATTTACCTTGAGTTAGCATTAATTGGTAACAGCATGCTAACTCATGGTTATTTTCATTTACCTTGAGTTAGCATTCATTGCTAACAGCATGCTAACTCAAGGTTATTTTCGTTTACCTTGAGTTAGCATACATTACTAACAGCATGCTAACTCATGGTTATTTTTGTTTACCATGCATTAGCATGCACTGCTAACAGCATGCTAACTCAAGGTTATTTTCGTTTACCTTGAGTTGGCATACATTACTAACAGCATGCTAACTCATGGTTATTTTCGTTTACCATGCATTAGCATGCACTGCTAACAGAATGCTAACTCATGGTTATTTTAATTTACCATGAGTTAGCATGCATTGCTAACAGCATGCTAACTCATGGTTATTTTTCGTTTGCCATGCATTAGCATGCATTGCTAATGGCATGCTAACTCATGGTTATTTTAATATACCATAAGTTAGCATGCATTGCTAACAGCATGCTAACTCAGGGTTATTTTTACTTACTTTGAGTTAGTATTCATTGCTAACAGCATGCTAACTCATGGTTATTTTCGTTTACCATGAGCTAACTTGAGGTTATTTTCGTTTACCTTAGTTAGCATACATTGCTAACAGTATGCTAACTCATGGTTATTTTCATTTACCATGAGTTAGCATACATTGCTAAAAGTATGTTAACTCATGATTATTTTTGTTTTCCATGAGTTAGTAACAGTATTTTAACTCATGGTTATTTTCGTTTAGCTTAGCACCGCTATAGCCAGCAGACACGACTCTTAAAATTTGAAATTCAACCGAAAAAAATTAAGAGAAAAACTAGCTAATTCGAATCTTTTTGAAAAAAATGTAAAAATAATTTATGGAACATCATAAGTAATTTTTGCTGCAATAAAGCTTAGCTAACTTAGGTTTACTTTCCTCGTTTGTCCATTTGCATATGCTTATTAGGCAGCAGGAGGATTGTTATTGTGTTCAATTTAGCGCTTAGCTAATACGCTGACCCCATTCTTCCATGCGCACGTGTTAGCAAAGATGAATCTTAGCGCAGCTTATCTTAGCCCAGGGGTCACCAACGCGGTGCCCGTAAGGACCAGATGAGTCGCCCGCTGGCCTGTTCTAAAAATAGCTCAAATAGCAGCACTTACCAGTGAGCTGCCTCTATTTTTTAAATTGTATTTATTTACTAGCAAGCTGGTCTCGCTTTGCTCCACATTTTTAATTCTAAGAGAGACAAAACTCAAATAGAATTTGAAAATTCAAGAAAATATTTTAAAGACTTGGTCTTCACTTGTTTAAATAATTGTTTTTGGGTTTTTTTTACTTTGCTTCTTATAACTTTCAGAAAGACCATTTTTGAGAAAAAATACAACCTTAAAAATAATTTTAGGATTTTTAAACACATATACCTTTTTACCTTTTAAATCTTTCCTGACAATTTAAATCAATGTTCAAGTAATTTTAAAATTTTTTTATTATAAAGAATAATAAATACATTTTCATTAAATTCTTCATTTTAGCTTCTGTTTTTTTCGAAGAAGAATATTTGTGAAATATTTCTTCAAACTTATTATGATTAAAATTCAAAAAAATTATTCTGGCAAATTTATAAAATCTTTAGAATCAAATCTAAATCTTATTTCAAAGTCTTTTGAATTTCTTTTAAAATTTTTGTTCTGGAAAATCTAGAAGAAATAATGATTTGTCTTGGTTAGAAATATAGCTTGGTCCAATTTGTTATATATTCTAACAAAGTGCAGATTGGATTTGAACCTATTTAAAACATGTCATCAAAAATCTAAAATTAATCTTAATCAGGAAAAATGACTAATGATGTTCCATAAAATATTTTTTTCAAAAAGATCCGAATGAGCTAGTTTTTCTATTCATTTTTTTCCGTTGAATTTTGAATTTTAAAGAGTCGAAATTGAAGATTAACTATGTTTCAACATTTTACTTTAATTTTTTTTCGTGTTTTCTCCTCTTTTAAACCGTTCAATAAAGTGTTTTTTTCATCATTTATTCTCTACAAAAAACCTTCCGTAAAAGGAAAAAAAATGTACGACGGAATGACGGACAGAAATACCCTTTATATATATATATATATAGGTTTATTTATTAAAGGTAAATTGAGCAAATTGGCTATTTCTGGCAATTTATTTAAGTGTGTATCAAACTGGTAGCCCTTTGCATTAATCAGTACCCAAGAAGTAGCTCTTGGTTTCAGTAACTACAGTTGGTGGCTACATCTGTAAGTGCAAGTTAAAACTCTACTATACACAGCAAAAGCCATTTATCAACAACACCCAGGAACGCCGCCGGCTTCGCTGGGCCCGAGCTCAGCTAAGACGGACTGATGCAAAGTGGAAAACTGTTCTGTGGTCTGACGAGTCCACATTTCAAATTATATTTGGAAACTGTGGACATGGTGTCCTATGGAACAAAGAGGAAAAGAACCATCCAGATTGTTATAGGCGCAAAGTTGAAAAGCCAGCATCTGTGATGGTATGGGGGTGTATTAGTGCCCAAGGCATGGGTAACTTACACATCTGTGAAGGCACCATTAATGCTGAAAAGGTCCATACAGGTTTTGGAGCAACATGGCGTAGTGGGTAGAGCGGCTATGCCAGAAACCCGAGGGTTGCAGGTTCGCTTCCCACCTATTGACATCCAAATTGCTGCCGTTGTGTCCTTGGGCAGGACATTTCACCCTTGCCCCCGGTGCCGCTCAGTCGATATTGAAGCGACCGGAATGAGAATCAGCACCTCCAAGTCCGAGTCCATGATTCTCGCCCGGAAAAGGGTGGAGTGCCATCTCCGGGTTGGGGAGGAGACCCTGCCCCAAGTGGAGGAGTTCAAGTACCTAGGAGTCTTGTTCACGAGTGAGGGAAGAGTGGATCGTGAGATCGACAGGCGGATCGGTGCGGCGTCTTCAGTAATGCGGACGTTGTATCGATCCGTTGTGGTGAAGAAGGAGCTGAGCCGGAAGGCAAAGCTCTCAATTTACCGGTCGATCTACGTTCCCATCCTCACCTATGGTCATGAGCTTTGGGTCATGACCGAAAGGATAAGATCACGGGTACAAGCGGCCGAAATGAGTTTCCTCCGCCGTGTGGCGGGTCTCTCCCTTAGAGATAGGGTGAGAAGCTCTGCCATCCGGGAGGAACTCAAAGTAAAGCCGCTGCTCCTTCACATCGAGAGGAGCCAGGTGAGGTGGTTCGGGCATCTGGTCAGGATGCCACCTGAACGCCTCCCTAGGGATGTGTTTAGGGTACGTCCAACCGGTAGGAGGCCACGGGGAAGACCCAGGACACGTTGGGAAGACTACGCCTCGGGATCCCCCGGGAAGAGCTAGACGAGAGAGGGAAGTCTGGGCTTCCCTGCTTAGGCTGCTGCCCCCGCGACCCGACCTCGGATAAGCGGAAGATGATGGATGGATGGATGGATATTGAAGATAAACTGTTTCAAAATTTAGTTTTAATTTTTTTTGTGTTTTCTCCTCTTTTGAACCGTTCAATTAAGTGTTTTTTCATCAATTATTCTCTACAAAAAAAACTTCCGTAAAAGGAAAAAAAAAGTACGACGGAATGACAGACAGAAATACCCCTTTTATATATATATATATATAGATTTATTTATTAAAGGTAAATTGAGCAAATTGGCTATTTCTGGCAATTTATTTAAGTGTGTATCAAACTGGTAGCCCTTCGCATTAATCAGTACCCAAGAAGTAGCTCTTGCTTTCAAAAAGGTCGGTGACCCCCGAATTAGCCGTTTGCATGTCGCGCTTACCTCGTCCGAGACGGACAGCAGCACTTTGTCCAGTTCCTCCACCAGCTGTTTGAAGGTGGGCCTCTGGGTGGGAACAGCGTGCCAGCACTCGCGCATCATCATGTAGCTTTGGCGGACAAAACGACAATTAACGACCTCGGACGCCGCGACTGAGACGGCGATCTCGTGCTCACAGTTCATGCGTGCAGTTGGAGGGTTTGTCCATGCGGTGTCCTTCCTTCAGCAGCTTGAAGAGCTCCTCCACGGGGATGCCGGGGTAGGGGGACCCGCCCAGCGTGAAGATCTCCCACATGAGGACGCCAAACGACCACCTGAGAGGGAGGAAGTCCAGGTTAGCTCGGTGGCGGACGGGTCGGAGGCGGCGTTTGCGCTTACACGTCGCTCTGGTGCGTGTAGACTCGGTCAAACAAGGCCTCGGGCGCCATCCACTTGACGGGCAACCGTCCCTGCGGGGGGGGGGGGGAGACACGGTTAGAGACACGCCCCTCTGGTCGCACACGTTTAAAGGGGAACATTGTCACAATTTCAGAAGGGTTAAAACCAATAAAAATCAGTTCCCAGCGGCTTGTTTTATTTTCCGAAGTTTTTTCAAAATTTTACTCATCATGGAATATCCCGAAAAAAGGCTTTAAAGTGCCTGATTTTCGCTATCTGTAAATCCACCCGTTCATTTTCCTGTGACGTCATCTAATGATGCCAATACAAACAAACATGGCGGTTAGCACAGCAAGATATAGCGACATTAGCTCGGATTCAGACTCGGATTTCAGCGGCTTAAGCGATTCGACAGATTACGCATGTATTGAGACGGATGGTTGGAGTGTGGAAGCAGATAGCGAAAACGAAATTGAAGAAGCCTTCTAACCAACGATTGCATCTTTTGACCACTGGAGCAACTTAAATCCGTCGATTGGTAAGTGTTTGTTTGGCATTAAATGTGGGTGGGGGGAAAGGCTGGATGCAAATATAGCTACAAATGTACATACAGCTAGCCTAAATAGCATGTTAGCATCAATTAGCTTGCAGTCATGCCGTGACCAAATATGTCTGATTAGCACATAAGTCAATAACATCAACAAAACTCACCTTTGTGATTTTGTTGACTTTATCGTTGGGAATGCATCTGCTTTGAGTGTCGCAGGATATCCACACATCTCTGTCGTAGCATCGCTATCGTCGGTAAAATGTGCAGAACAAACGAGGGACTTTCGCATCTTTTGACACTGGTGCAACTTAAATACGTCGATTGGTATGCGTTTGTTTGGCATTAAATATGGGTGGAGGGAAAGGCTGGATGCAAATATAGCTACAAATGTACATACAGCTAGCCTAAATAGCATGTTAGCAGCGATTAGCTTGCAGTCATGCCGTGACCAAATATGTCTGATTAGCACATAAGCCAATAACATCAACAAAACTCACCTTTGTGATTTTGTTGACTTTATCGTTGGGAATGCATCTGCTTTGAGTGTCGCAGGATATCCACACATCTCTGTCGTAGCATCGATATCGTCGGTAAAATGTGCAGAACAAACGAGGGACTTTCGCATCTTTTGACACTGGTGCAACTTAAATACGTCGATTGGTATGCGTTTGTTTGGCATTAAATATGGGTGGAGGGGAAGGCTGGATGCAAATATAGCTACAAATGTACATACAGCTAGTCTAAATAGCACGTTAGCATCGATTAGCTTGCAGTCATGCCGTGACCAAATATGTCTGATTAGCACGTAAATCAATAACATCAACAAAACTCACCTTTGTGATTTCGTTGACTTTATCGTTGGAAATGCATCTGCTTTGAGTGTCGCAGGGTATCCACACATCTCTATCGTAGCATCGCTATCGTCGGTAAAATGTGCAGAACAAACGAGCGACTTTCGCATCTTTTGACACTGGTGCAACGTGAATCTGTCGATTGGTATGTGTTTGTTTGGCATTAAATGTGGGTGGAGGGAAAGGCTGGATGCAAATATAGCTACAAATGTACATACAGCTAGCCTAAATAGCATGTTAGCATCAATTAGCTTGCAGTCATGCCGTGACCAAATATGTCTGATTAGCACATAAGTCAATAACATCAACAAAACTCACCTTTGTGATTTTGTTGACTTTATCGTTGGGAATGCATCTGCTTTGAGTGTCGCAGGATATCCACACATCTCTGTCGTAGCATCGCTATCGTTGGTAAAATATGCAGAACAAACGAGGGACTTTCGCATCTTTTGACACTGGTGCAACTTGAATCCGTCGATTGGTAAGTGTTTGTTTGGCATTAAATGTGGGTGGAGGGAAAGGCTGGATGCAAATATAGCTACAAATGAGGCATAACTATGCGATATGTACATACAGCTAGCCCAAATAGCATGTTAGCATCGATTAGCATGCCGTGCTAATCGATGCACACTCCACGTAAGTCAACTTGAATACGTCACTGATCGTGTTGTTACACCCTCCGACAACACCCCGACGAGGCATGATGTCTCCAAGGTACGGAAAACAGTCGCAAAAACGGAAAATAACAGAGCTGATTTGACTTGTGTGTGTGTAATGTGTTTGAGAAAATGGCGGATTGATTCCCGATGTAACGTCACGGATGAAAGGTCATCGCTCCGACAGCGAAGAATTGAAAGGCGTTTAAATCGCCAAATTCACCCTTTTAGAGTTCGGAAATCGGTTAAAAAAACATATGGTCTTTTTTTCTGCACCATCAAGGTATATATTGACGCTTACTTAGTTCTGGTGATAATGTTCCCCTTTAAAGGACCCACTCCTGACCAAAGTCTGGCTGGCATAGTCCTTCCCTCGGCCGCGCTCCGAGTCTCAAACCCTGTTTCCATATGAGTTGGGAAATTGTGTTACATGTAAATATAAACGGAATACAATGATTTGCGAATCATTTTCAAGCCATATTCAGTTGAATATGCTACAAAGACAACATATTTGATGTTCAAACTGATAAACATTTTTTTTGTTGTTGCAAATAATCATTAACTTTAGAATTTGATGGCAGCAACACGTGACAAAGAAGTTGGGAAAGGTGGCGATAAATACTGATAAAGTTGAGGAATGCTCATCAAACACTTATTTGGAACATCCCACGGGTGTGCAGGCTAATTGGGAACAGGTGGGTGACATGATTGGGTATAAAAGCAGCTTCCGTGAAATGCTAAGTCATTCACAAACAAGGATGGGGCGAGGGTCACCACTTTGTAAGCAAATCGTCGAACAGTTTTAGAACAACATTTCTCAACGAGCTATTACAAGGAATTTAGGGATATTACCATCTACGGTCCGTAAAATCATCAAAAGAATCTGGAGAAATCACTGCACGTAAGCAATGATATAACGGACCTTTGATCCCTCAGGCGGTACTGCATCAAAAAACGACATCAGTGTGTAAATGATATCACCACATGGGCTTAGGAACACTTCATAAAACCACTGTCAGTAACTACAGTTGGTCGTTACATCTGTAAGTGCAGGTTAAAACTCTACTATGCAAAGCCAAAGCCATTTACCAACAACACCCAGGAACGCTGGGCCCAAGCTCATCTAAGATGGACTGATGAAAAGTGGAAAACTGTTCTGTGGTCTGACGAGTCCACATTTCAAATTATATTTGGAAACTGTGGACATGGTATCCTACGGAACAAAGAGTAAAAGAACCATCCAGATTGTTATAGGCGCAAAGTTCAAAAGCCAGCATCTGTGATGGTATGGGGGTGTATTAGTGCCCAAGGCATGGGTAACTTACACATCTATCAAGGCCCCATTAATGCTGTATGGTCTACACAGGTTTTGGAGCAACATGGCGTAGTGGGTAGAGCGGCTATGCCAGAAACCTGAGGGTTGCAGGTTCGCTTCCCACCTATTGACATCCAAATCGCTGCCGTTGTGTCCTTGGGTAGGACATTTCACCCTTGCCCCCGGTGCCGCTCACACCGGTGAATGAATGATGACTGAATGATTGGTGGTGGTGGTAGGGGCCGTAGGCGCAAACTGGCAGCCACGCTTCCGTCAGTCTACCCTAGAGCAGCTGTTGCTACAGATGTAGCTTACCACCACCAGGTGTGAATGAATGATGGGTTCCCACTTCTCTGTGAGCGCTTTCAGTATCTAACAATAGAAAAGCGCGATATAAATCTAATCCATTATAATTATTATTACATATGTTATCATCCGGCTTCACGGTGGCAGAGGGGTTAGTGCGTCTGCCTCACAATACGAAGTTCCTGCAGTCCTGGGTTCAAATCCGGGCTCGGGATCTTTCTGTGTGGAGTTTGCATGTTCTCCCCGTGAATGCGTGGGTTCCCTCCGGGTACTCCGGCTTCCTCCCACTTCCAAAGACATGCACCTGGGGATAGGTTGATTGGCAACACTAAATTGGCCCTAGTGTGTGAATGTGAGTGTGAATGTTGTCTGTCTATCTGTGTTGGCCCTGCGATGAGGTGGCGACTTGTCCAGGGTGTACCCCGCCTTCCGCCCGATTGTAGCTGAGATAGGGGCCAGCGCCCCTCCGCGACCACAAAAAAGGGAATAAGCGGTAGTAAATGGATGTTATCATCCAAGCAAAGTTATCATGGACGCCCCTGCTTATTTCAGCAAAACAACGCCAAGCCACGTGTTACAACAGCGTGACATCGTAGTAAAAGAGTGCGGGTACTTTCCTGGCCCGCCTGCAGTCCAGACCTGTCTCCCGTCGAAAATGTGTGGCGCATTATGAAGTGTAAAATACGACAGCGGAGACCCCAGACTGTTGAACAACTAAAGCTCTACATAAAACAAGAATGGGAAAGAATTCCACTTTCAAAGCTTCAACAATTTGTTTCCATCCATCCATCCATTTTCCTACCGCTTATTCCCTTTTTTTTGGGGTCGCGAGGGGCGCTGGCGCCTATCTCAGCTACAATCGGGCGGAAGGCGGGGTACACCCTGGACAAGTCGCCACCTCATCGCAGGGCCAACACAGATAGACAGACAAAATTCACACACTAGGGCCAATTTAGTGTTGCCAATCAACCTATCCCCAGGTGCATGTCTTTGGAAGTGGGAGGAAGCCGGAGTACCCGGAGGGAACCCACGCATTCATGGGGAGAACATGCAAACTCCACACAGAAAGATCCCGAGCCTGGATTTGAACCCAGAATTGCAGGAACTTCGTATTGTGAGGCAGACGCACCGTGAAGCCCCAATTAGTTTCCTCAGTTCCCAAACGTTTATTGAGTGTTGTTTAAATAAAAGGTGATGTAACACAGTGGTGAACATGCCCTTTCCCAACTACTTTGGCACGTGTTGCAGCCATGAAATTCTAAGTTAAATATTATTTACAAAAAAAAAAATAAAGTTTATGAGTTTGAACATCAAATATCTTGTCTTTGTAGTGCATTCAACTGAATATGGGTTGAAAAGGATTTGGAAATCATTGTATTCCGTTTATATTTACATCTAACACAATTTCCCAACTCATATGGAAACGGGGTTTGTATTTACGTCTCATTAAGTCCCCCGCCAATCAAGAGCTGAACATGTGACGAAGGCATTTAAAGCGTGCTCACGTTGGTGGTTTTCTTGTAGTAGTCGATCTGGTGGACGCCTCTGGCCAGACCGAAATCGGCGATCTTCATGACGTTGTCCTCGGTCACCAGAACGTTCCTGGCTGCCAGATCTCTGTGGATGCACTGCAAACAAAGGACAAGGGACGTTGAAGTTCTTTATTCCCGTAGCTGAAGCTAAACGTCCGTGGTCTAAATATAGAAAGGTTGGAAGGGAATGTTTTAGGGTCTGTTTACCCGGACTGAATGACTGTCATTAAAGCTCATTTTGGTTTGGTTCGAAATAGACTTTGGGCTGAACGGACCGAGCGTTTGGTTTTTGCGGGTCTTTCCCCCCATAATGGAGGGTTAGAGCGAGGACGCCTCGCAGCCAGAAACCTGATGCCTTCACCCAGACGGCCGCTCCGCTGTCTGTTTGCTAACAGATTTACGGTGGCGCTAAAAGGGGACAAAGCCTGCGAGACGGCAAGGGACGGACAGATGGATGGAGGAGAGTAAACAGGACTTGGAGCTGGACTGTCTGAGACGCCGGCTGCCAGACAAAGAAGAGTGTTGATAAGTGAGAGCAGAGAGCACACTGGGAAAAGGGGAAGAAAAGAAAAAGAGGTCGCAAAGAGACCCATCTGGACTATATGTGCTCGTAAAACCAAATTGAATTCCATGAAAACCAGAACTATGTTGATATTGACCTCTTCACATGCATTCATACATTTGATCATATTCACTTTGCCGGTTCCAACACCGCAGTTACTCGGCTTCATCACATCCAAGAACTGGAAAATTTGTCTCCGGTCCAGATAAACCAACACGGAATATGATCGTTTTACCTGAGAAACCGAGGAAGTGCTCGATATATTTCAAGTCATCCTTTACTGAAGTCGAGAGGCTGAACGTACCCGTTTGGAGGCCAGGTACTCCATTCCTCGAGCCACCTGGTAGGCGCAGGACAACAGGTCCTTGAAGGTGAGCTGCTCCTCGGGCACTTTGGTCACATCGAAAGTGTAGTCCATGCCGGGAGGCCGCCGCGCCCTCAGGTACTCCCTCAGACTGCCTTTGGAGGCGTACTCCACCAGTACGTACAGAGGCCCTGGTTTTGAGTCGGGTTAGTTCATTGTTTCAACCAGCGATTCTTGGAACTTTCCGACTCGATGCGAGAAGCCTGTGTCTAACTTACCGTCCTGAGTGCAGACTCCCAGCAGGTTGATTATGTTCTTGTGTTTGTCCATCACCTTCATCAGCTCCATCTCCGAGATCAGGTCCGCAAGATCTTTGTCTGTAGCGTCGTCTACAGCAAAAAATAAGGATTGGTTAGTACAGGGGTCACCAACCTTTTTGAAACCAAGAGCTACTTCTTGGGTACTGATTAATGCGAAGGGTTACCAGTTTGATACACACTTAAATAAGTTGCCAGAAATAACCAATTTGCTCAATTTACCTTTAATAAATAAATCTATATATATATATATATAAAAAATGGGTATTTCTGTCTGTCATTCCGTCGTACATTTTTTTTTTCCTTTTACGGAAGGTTTTTTGTAGAGAAGAAATGATGAAAAAAACACTTAATTGAACGGTTTAAAAGGGAAGAAAACACGAAAAAAAATGAAATCAAAATTTTGAAACATAGTTTATCTTCAATTTTGACTCTTTAAAATTCAAAATTCAACCGAAAAAAATGAATGGAAAAACTAGCTAATTTGAATCTTTTAAAAAGAAAAAAAAAAAAAAGAATTTATGGAACATCATTAGTAATTTTTCCTGATTAAGATTAATTTTACCATTATGATGACATGTTTTAAATAGGTTAAAATCCAATCTGCACTTTTTTTTTTTTTAGAATATATAACAAATTGGACCAAGCTATATTTCTAACAAAGACAAATCATTATGTCTTCTAGTTTTTCCAAAACAAAAATTTAAAAATAAATTCAAAAGACTTAAATTTGATTCTAAAGGTTTTTCTGCATTTGCCAGAATAATTTTTTTGAATTTTAATCATAATAAGTTTGAAGAAATATTTCACAAATATTCTTCGTCGAAAAAACTGAAGCTAAAATGAAGAATTAAATTAAAATGTATTTATTATTCTTTACAATGGGGGCGGTATAGCTCGGTTGGTAGAGTGGCCGTGCCAGCAACTTGAGGGTCGCAGGTTCGATTCCCGCTTCCACCATCCTAGTCACTGCCGTTGTGTCCTTGGGCAAGACACTTTACCCACCTGCTCCCAGTGCCACCCACACTGGTTTAAATGTAACTTAGATATTGGGTTTCACTATGTAAAGCGCTTTGAGTCACTAGAGAAAAGCGCTATATAAATATAATTCACTTAACTTCACAATTATAAAAAAAATAAAAATACTTGAACATTGATTTTAATTGTCAGGAAAGAAGAGGAAGGAATTTAAAAGGTATGTGTTTAAAAATCCTAAAATCACTTTTAAGGTTGTATTTTTTCTCTAAAATTGTCCTTCTGAAAGTCATAAGAAGCAAAGTAAAAAAATAAATGAATTTATTTAAACAAGTGTAGCCCAAGTCTTTAAAATATTTTCTTGGATTTTCAAATTCTATTTGAGTTTTGTCTCTCTTAGAATTAAAAATGTCGAGCAAAGCGACACCAGCTTGCTAGTAAATAAATACAATTTAGAAAATAGAGGCAGCTCACTGGTAAGTGCTGCTATTTGAGCTATTTTTAGAACAGGCCAGCGGGCGACTCATCTGGTCCTTACGGGCACCGCGTTGGTGACCCCTGGATTAGCATCTTAAAGGTTGTGTTTCAAGTCGCATAATTCTTACCTTTGAGCATCTTGACCGCCACGGTGGTGGCTTGGTCTGAAGAGTCCTTGTTGATGCCGTAGGCCTCGGCTCTAACCACTTGGCCGAAGCAGCCTTCGCCCAGAGGCTTCCCCAGAGTTAGGCTGGTGAAAGTACGGGCAGTCGGTTAAAAATAAATACGCAGCCATAATTTGGGGCTCTGATTTCGTCAAACATAGGTTTCTTTTTAGGTTCCCGCATGACTAGAGTGATACAGTTTTATGTTTCAACCCTGGGAACTAAACAGAAGCTTAAAAGAACCCGGCCTGTTATTGAGGATTATCTATTACAGGGGTGTCCAAAATGCGGCCTGGGGGACATTTGCGGCCCGCGGGTTATTTTTTAACGGCCCCACGGCACAATTTAAGAATAGAATTGAAAAAAATTCAAAACATAAAAAGTGGTATAAAAGAGCAAACAGGTGAAATGTAACAAGAAATTGTTGCAATGCTTACTCTTATAACACAAAGCTGCCATGCAGGCTGTTTCTTTCTTTAAAAAATAATAATGAATCAAAATCAATGTCATTTTGAATCATTCACCTATTCAAGGCTCCGATTACGTCACATTAAATATTCCACTTTGAAATATTTTTGGGGGGGAAAATCTTGCATATATTTTGTGTTTTGCCATATAAAAAAACTGAGCTGTGTTTTTTTTTTTTTTTTAAAGAAGGGCCTAAAACAAACCATCCATTTTCTACCGCTTATTCCCTTTTGGGGTCGCGGGGGGCGCTGGCGCCTATCTCAGCTACAATCGGGCGGAAGGCGGGGTACACCCTGGACAAGTCGCCACCTCATCACAGGGCCAACACAGACAAACAGACAACATTCACACTCACATTCACACACTAGGGCCAATTTAGTGTTGCCAATCAACCCATCCCCAGGTGCATGTCTTTGGAAAACAAACAAACAAAAAACAAACAAACAAAACAAACAAAAAACATAAACAACAATAAAACTAATAATTGACGGATGGATCTGAAGTAGATCTCGAGATTATTGTGCTAAAAGTAAACGGTAAAAAAAAAATATATCATTTATTTTTTAACACTTTAATGAGTGGATCCCCAATGTGATTTGTTTTTAAGTGTCATAAAATAATAATGAATCAGAATCCAAAATTAAGGCTCCAATTATTATATAATCTCAAATATTCCACCTAAAAAAATGTTATTGGGTGAAAATATTGCATATTTTGTGTTTTTTCCATTTTTTTCCTAAAGTTGATCTAGAGTCAAACAATTTGGCCCGCCATGTAATTTCCTTTGGCCCTTGAGGCAATGTCAAATTAACATTAGAGCTGGCCCGCCGGTATTATACAGTGTCTGTGCCGCTCTAACACTGCATTCACCGCTAATATTCATACATGCCAACCCTCCCGATTTTCCCGGGAGACTCCCGAAGTTCAGTGCCCCTCCCGAAAATCTCCCTGGGCAACCATTCTCCCGATTTCCACCCGGACAACAATATTGGGGGCCGTGCCTTAAAGGCACTGCCTTTAACGTTCTCTACAACCTGTCGTCACGTCCGCTTATCCTCCATACAAACAGCGTGCCGACCAAGCCTCATAATATAAGCGGCTTCCACACACTCACAAGTCAACAGCCATACAGGTCACACTTGAGGGTGGCCGTATAAACAACTTTAACATTGTTACAAATATGCACCACGCTGTGAACCCACCCCAAACAAGAATGACAAACACATTTCGGGAGAACATTCGCATTGTAACACAACAGAACAAATACCCAGAACCCCTTGCAGCACTAACTCCTCCGGGACGCTACACCTAAAAGGTTAATTTGTTCAACCTTGGCCCGCGGCTTTGTTCAGTTTTAATTTTGGCCCACTCTGTATTTGAGTTTGACACCCCTGATTTAGAGATTTAAAACTTGAATAGTAATGAAAATAATAATACTGAATAATGACCCATTTTTAATATTTTTTTGGACCAAAACCCTTTGGGGTCCCCGGGATCATAACCGAGTGGAGGCCTAAATGTATATTTTTTATACATATATTGTATTGGTTTTTAAAATAAAAATTATGAAAATGGCTCCCGCTTGTTTTGATTTTTCAGTGCGCGGCCCTCAGTGGAAAAAGTTTGGACACCCCTGATCTACTGAGATTGTTTAGTTTCAGTGGGCTTACTTGTCCCTGAGGAACTCCCAGTCCGGATCATAGGGCAATTCAAACTCCATCACTCCGGCCAGCATGGGAGAGCAGCTGGAGGAAAGACGAGCCACTCTCATTAAAGACGCGCTGGACTTCCCGGACGAGTTGGAGTCCACAGAGTACTGAAACAAGAAATGGAGGAAAAAAATTCAGTCTTTAAACGCCTACTGAAATGAGATGTTCTTATTTAAACGGGGATAGCAGGTGCATTTTATGTGTCAAAGTTGATCATTTCGCCATACTGCCATATTTTTGCTGAAAGGATTTAGTAGAGAACATCCACAATAAAGTTTGCAACTTTTGGTCGCTAATAAAAAAGCCTTGCCTGTACCGGAAATAGCAGACGATGTGCGCGTGACATCACGGGTTGTATGGCTCCTCACATCTGAACATTGTTTACAATCATGGCCACCAGCAGCGAGAGCGATTCGGCCCGAGAGAGCGACGATTTCCCCATTATTTTAACGAGGATGAAAGATTCGTGGATGAGGAAAGTGAGAGTGAAGGACTAGAAAAAAAAAGAAAAAATCCCCCTCTTGTCCCCACAATTTCCCCCTCTGTCTTCCTTTTTTTCTCTTTCTATCCCCTCCTGCTCCGGCCCGGCTGCACCAAATGATAATATAAATACGTTTAATAAAGTCAAATTCAATTAAGGCAACAAGAGAAGTATCCTACACTTCTCTTTTGTAAAGTAAATCTGAACAGCCGATATGGGCATCTACATCAACTATGTGATTTGCCTGAGAAGCTGGACAGGACAAAAAAAAAGAGAGTGAAGGACTAGAAAAAAAAAAAGAAAAAAAAAACTAGACGGCAGAGCGATTCAGATGTTATTAGACAAATTTACTAGGATAATTCTGGAAAATCCCTTATCTGCTTTTTGTGTTACTAGTGTTTTTGTAACACTAGTAACACAAAGTGTTACAAAGTAGGACACCGCCAGTGTCTCCGAGGGAAGCCACGTTTCTCGACGTTGGAAGCATCCAACGGTCGGGGGTGGCCGGCGGGAGGAGGCAAGAGAGTCCGCAGCTGCCTCTTTGACAAGTGCAGGGCAGGACGACGCAAGCTCTCCGCTCATGTCTACGGTAAGAGCAGACTTATTCTCACCGAAACCTGCCGGTTGACATGTGGTAGGGAACCACGTTGGCTTGACCGCTCTGTTCCATAGTAAAGCTTCACCGTCATCTTTCGGGAATGTAAACAAGGAAACACAGGCTGTGTTTGTGTTGCTAAAGGCGGCTGCAATACACCGCTTCCCATCTACATCTTTCTTCTTTGACGTCTCCCATTATTAATTGAACAAATTGCTAAAGATTTAGCAACACATATGTCAGAAATACTGTGGAATTATGCGATGAAAACGGCGCTGGACCAAAATGTCCACTACAATGCGTGACGTCATCATACCGCGACGTTTTAGCGAAATTTAAAATTGCAATTTAGTGAATTAAACCGGCCGTATTGGCTTGTGTTGCAATGTTAATATTTCATCATTGATGTTTAAAGTATCCGACTGCGTGGTCGGTAGTAGTGTGGTTTCAGTAGGCCTTTAAGAAATGCCGGACTTGTGTTTGTGTTGCTAAATGCGGCCGCAATACACCACTTCCCATTTACATCTTTCTTCTTTGACGTATCCATTATTAATTGAAGAAATTGCTAAAGATTCAGCAACACAGATATCAGAAATACTGTGGAATTATGCGATGAAAACGGTGCTGGACCAAAATGTCCACTACAATGCGTGACGTCATCATCCCGCGACGTTTTAGCGAAATTTAAAATTGCAATTTAGTAAACTAAACCGGCCGTATTGGCATGTGTTGCAATGTTAATATTTCATCATTGATGTTTAAAGTATCCGACTGCGTGGTCGGTAGTAGTGTGGTTTCAGTAGGCCTTTAAGAAATGCCGGACTTGTGTTTGTGTTGCTAAATGCGGCCGCAATACACCACTTCCCATTTACATCTTTCTTCTTTGACGTATCCATTATTAATTGAAGAAATTGCTAAAGATTCAGCAACACAGATGTCAGAAATACTGTGGAATTATGCGATGAAAACGGTGCTGGACCAAAATGTCCACTACAATGCGTGACGTCATCATCCCGCGACGTTTTAGCGAAATTTAAAATTGCAATTTAGTAAACTAAACCGGCCGTATTGGCATGTGTTGCAATGTTAATATTTCATCATTGATGTTTAAAGTATCAGACTGCGTGGTTGGTGGTAGTGTGGTTTCAGTAGGCCTTTAAGATATGCCGGACTTGTGTTTGTGTTGCTAAATGCGGCCGCAATACACCACTTCCCATCTACATCTTTCTTCTTTGACGTCTCCCATTATTAATTGAACAAATTGCTAAAGATTTAGCAACACATATGTCAGAAATACTGTGGAATTATGCGATGAAAACGGTGCTGGACCAAAATGTCCACTACAATGCGTGACGTCATCATACCTCGACGTTTTAGCGAAATTTAAAATTGCAATTTAGTGAATTAAACCGGCCGTATTGGCTTGTGTTGCAATGTTAATATTTCATCATTGATGTTTAAAGTATCCGACTGCGTGGTCGGTAGTAGTGTGGTTTCAGTAGGCCTTTAAGAAATGCCGGACTTGTGTTTGTGTTGCTAAATGCGGCCGCAATACACCACTTCCCATTTACATCTTTCTTCTTTGACGTATCCATTATTAATTGAAGAAATTGCTAAAGATTCAGCAACACAGATGTCAGAAATACTGTGGAATTATGCGATGAAAACGGTGCTGGACCAAAATGTCCACTACAATGCGTGACGTCATCATACCGCGACGTTTTAGCGAAATTTAAAATTGCAATTTAGTAAACTAAACCGGCCGTATTGGCATGTGTTGCAATGTTAATATTTCATCATTGATGTTTAAAGTATCAGACTGCGTGGTTGGTGGTAGTGTGGTTTCAGTAGGCCTTTAAGATATGCCGGACTTGTGTTTGTGTTGCTAAATGCGGCCGCAATACACCACTTCCCATCTACATCTTTCTTCTTTGACGTCTCCATTATTAATTGAAGAAATTGCTAAAGATTCCGCAACACAGATGTCAGAAATACTGTGGAATTATGCGATGAAAACGGTGCTGGACCAAAATGTCCACTACAATGTTTGACGTCATCATGCCGCGACGTTTTAGCGAAATTTAAAATTGCAATTTAGTAAACTAAAACGGCCGTATTGGCTTGTGTTGCAATGTTAATATTTCATCATTGATGTTTAAAGTATCCGACTGCGTGGTCGGTAGTAGTGTGGTTTCAGTAGGCCTTTAAGAAATGCCGGACTTGTGTTTGTGTTGCTAAATGCGGCCGCAATACACCACTTCCCATCTACATCTTTCTTCTTTGACGTATCCATTATTAATTGAAGAAATTGCTAAAGATTCAGCAACACAGATGTCAGAAATACTGTGGAATTATGCGATGAAAACGGTGCTGGACCAAAATGTCCACAACAATGCGTGACGTCATCATACCGCGACGTTTTAGCGAAATTTGAAATTGCAATTTAGTAAACTAAACCGGCCGTATTGGCATGTGTTGCAATGTTAATATTTCATCATTTATGTTTAAAGTATCAGACTGCGTGGTCGGTGGTAGTGTGGTTTCAGTAGGTCTTTAAGAAATGCCAGACTTGTGTTTGTGTTGCTAAAGGCGGCCGCAATACACCACTTCCCATCTACATCTTTCTTCTTTGACGTCTCCATTATTAATTGAAGAAATTGCTAAAGATTCAGCAACACAGATGTCAGAAATACTGTGGAATTATGCGATGAAAACGGTGCTGGACCAAAATGTCCACTACAATGCGTGACGTCATCATACCGCGACGTTTTAGCGAAATTTAAAATTGCAATTTAGTAAACTAAACCGGCCGTATTGGCATGTGTTGCAATGTTAATATTTCATCATTGATGTTTAAAGTATCCGACTGCGTGGTCGGTAGTAGTGTGGTTTCAGTAGGCCTTTAAGAAATGCCGGACTTGTGTTTGTGTTGCTAAAGGCGGCCGCAATACACCACTTCCCATCTACATCTTTCTTCTTTGACGTCTCCATTATTAATTGAAGAAATTGCTAAAGATTCAGCAACACAGATGTCAGAAATACTTTGGAATTATGCGATGAAAACGGTGCTGGACCAAAATGTCCACTACAATGCGTGACGTCATCATACCGCGACGTTTTAGCGAAATTTAAAATTGCAATTTAGTAAAATTAAACCGGCCGTATTGGCATGTGTTGCAATGTTAATATTTCATCATTGATGTTTAAAGTATCCGACTGCGTGGTCGGTAGTAGTGTGGTTTCAGTAGGTCTTTAAGAAATGCCGGACTAGATCGGTTAAAAGAAAGACGCACCTGTCTGCGCAGCGGGAACTTGGAAAGCTTCTGAACCGGAAGGACATCGAAAGGCTCCCGCCTCGGGTGGACTTGCATCCGACATAAAACCACGATGATGGTGGCCATGATCAGCGCCAGGAAGCCACAGGCATAGATGATGATGTCGGTGTACTTGGTCTCCATGGTGTCCAGGGAGTCTGAGGCCTCTTCCTCTGCAGGAACCAGGCACCACTTTCTTAGTCAAAAGGTGACTACCACAAATATCACACAGTACGAAGTCAAGAAGTTCTTTTCACCGGAGAGGACGATGAGCCAAGCCGACTGGTGGGCGAAGCCGATGGAGTTCCCGGCAAGGCAGGTGTACTGTCCCGCGTCCTCCATGGTGATCTTGGACAGGTAGAGGACCTCCACCTCTGTCATGTTCAAACTGCCCGTCTGCACCAAACAGCAAAAAAACAAGACATTAGAACACGAGACACCACGTTCCGTAGTTGATCAAACCCAGCATCCGACCCACCTTAGATGTTATTAGACAAATTTACTAGGATAATTCTGGAAAATCCCTTATCTGCTTTTTGTGTTACTAGTGTTGTTGTAACACTAGTAACACAAAGTGTTACAAAGTAGGACACCGCCAGTGTCTCCGAGGGAAGCTACGTTTCGACGTTGGAAGCATCCGACGGTCGGTGGGAGGAGGCAAGAGAGTCCGCAGCTGCCTCTTTGACAGGTGCAGGACGACGCAAGCTCTCCGCTCATGTCTAAGGTAAGAGCCGACTTACTACCACCATTTTCTCACCGAAACCTGCCGGTTGACATGTGGTAGGGAACCATGTTCGCTTGACCGCTCTGCTCCATAGTAAAGCTTCACCATCATCTTTCGGGAATGTAAACAAGGAAACACCGGCTGTGTTTGTGTTGCTAAAGGCGGCCGCAATACACCACTTCCCATCTACAACCTTCTTCTTTGACGTCTCCATTATTAATTGAACAAATTGCAAAAGATTCAGCAACACAGATGTCAGAAATACCGTGGATTTATGCGATGAAAACGGTGCTGGACCAAAATGTCCACAACAATGCGTGACGTCATCATCCCGCGATGTTTTAGCGAAATGTAAAATTGCAATTTAGTAAACTAAACCGGCCGTATTGGCATGTGTTGCAATTTTAATATTTCATCATTGATGTTTAAAGTTCAAACTGCCCGTCTGCACCAAACAGCAAAAAAAACAAGACATCAGAACACGAGACACCACGTTCCGTAGTTGATAAGACCCAGCATCCGACCCACCTTAGATGTTATTAGACAAATTTACTAGGATAATTCTGGAAAATCCCTTATCTGCTTTTTGTGTTACTAGTGTTGTTGTAACACTAGTAACACAAAGTGTTACAAAGTAGGACACCGCCAGTGTCTCCGAGGGAAGCTACGTTTCTCGACGTTGGAAGCATCCGACGGTCGGTGGGACGAGGCAAGAGAGTCCGCAGCTGCCTCTTTGACAGGTGCAGGACGACGCAAGCTCTCCGCTCATGTCTAAGGTAAGAGCCGACTTACTACCACCATTTTCTCACCGAAACCTGCCGGTTGACATGTGGTAGGGAACCATGTTCGCTTGACCGCTCTGCTCCATAGTAAAGCTTCACCATCATCTTTCGGGAATGTAAACAAGGAAACACCGGCTGTGTTTGTGTTGCTAAAGGCGGCCGCAATACACAACTTCCCATCTACATATTTCTTCTTTGACGTCTCCATTATTAATTGAACAAATTGCTAAAGATTCAGCAACACAGATGTCAGAAATACTGTGCAATTATGCGATGAAAACGGTGCTGGACCAAAATGTCCACAACAATGCGTGACGTCATCATCCCGTGACGTTTTAGCGAAATGTAAAATTGCAATTTAGTAAACTAAACCGGCCGTATTGGCATGTGTTGCAATTTTAATATTTCATCATTGATGTTTAAAGTTCAAACTGCCCGTCTGCACCAAACAGCAAAAAAAACAAGACATCAGAACACGAGACACCACGTTCCGTAGTTGATAAGACCCAGCATCCGACCCACCTTGAGAACCTGGACGTACGGCGTCCCGTCGGCACCGTAGCGGCTGCCGTTCCTCACGACGTGTTTGAGCCACTGAATGTGCGGCTGAGCGTCGCTGTAGACTTTACAGTGGAACTGGACGTCGCTGCCCACCACGGCTGTGGTGTTGGCGGGTAGACCGGCCTGCAGGATGGGCCTGTGGGGGGAACGCTCTGTGCGGGGCGGAGGGAAGAACGCAGGTCATCACAGTTCTGGAACAAACCACAATCCTTGATCTCTTTGAAAGTCCAAGACGGGATTTTTTTTGTGATTGTTGCGGCCTAAACTGACGGACTTTACGGCAGCTTTTTCAGAAAAATGCGGAAAAAGTTGCCATTTTTGTCAGGATTTTATTTTTCAACTTGCGATTTTTTGGGTGGTAGTAAATGACTACTTAAGTCTACTACACAACTGTATTTTAATGTTGTCATTATGGTGGTAGTTAATGAATACATAGGTCTACTACACTATTGTGTTTTAATGTTGTCATTATGGTGGTTCTTAATGAATACTTAGGTCTACTACACTACTGTATTTTAATGTTGTCATCATGGTGGTAGTTAATGAATACTTAAGTCTACTACACTACTGTATTTTAATGGTGTCATTATGGTGGTACTTAATGAATACTTAAGTCTACTACACTACTGTATTTTAATGGTGTCATTATGGTGGTACTTAATGAATACTTAAGTCTACTACATGACTGTATTTTAATGTTGTCATTATGGTGGTACTTAATTAATATTTAGGTCTACTACACCATTGTTTTTAATGTTGTCATTATGGTGGTACTTAATGAATACTTAAGTCTACTACACTACTGTATTTAAATGTTGTCATTATGGTTGTACTTGATGAATACTTAGGTCCACTACAGTATTGTATTTTAATGCTGTCATTATGGTGGTACTTAATGAATACTTAGGTCTACTACAGTATTGTATTTTAATGCTGTCATTATGGTGGCACCTAATTAATATTTAGGTCTACTACACCATTGTTTTTAATGTTGTCATTATGGTGGTACTTAATGAATACTTAAGTCTACTACACTACTGTATTTAAATGTTGTCATTATGGTTGTACTTGATGAATACTTAGGTCCACTACAGTATTGTATTTTAATGCTGTCATTATGGTGGTACTTAATGAATACTTAGGTCTACTACAGTATTGTATTTTAATGCTGTCATTATGGTGGCACCTAATTAATATTTAGGTCTACTACACCATTGTTTTTAATGTTGTCATTATGGTGGTACTTAATGAATACTTAAGTCTACTACACTACTGTATTTAAATGTTGTCATTATGGTTGTACTTGATGAATACTTAGGTCCACTACAGTATTGTATTTTAATGCTGTCATGATGGTGGTACTTAATGAATACTTAGGTCTACTACAGTATTGTATTTTAATGCTGTCATTATGGTGGCACCTAATTAATATTTAGGTCTACTACACCATTGTTTTTAATGTTGTCATTATGGTGGTACTTAATGAATACTTAAATCTACTACACTACTGTATTTAAATGTTGTCATTATGGTTGTACTTGATGAATACTTAGGTCCACTACAGTATTGTATTTTAATGCTGTCATTATGGTGGTACTTAATGAATACTTAGGTCTACTACAGTATTGTATTTTAATGCTGTCATTATGGTGGCACCTAATTAATATTTAGGTCTACTACACCATTGTTTTTAATGTTGTCATTATGGTGGTACTTAATGAATACTTAAGTCTACTACACTACTGTATTTAAATGTTGTCATTATGGTTGTACTTGATGAATACTTAGGTCCACTACAGTATTGTATTTTAATGCTGTCATTATGGTGGTACTTAATGAATACTTAGGTCTACTACAGTATTGTATTTTAATGCTGTCATTATGGTGGCACCTAATTAATATTTAAGTCTATGGTGGTAAACATTGATTGATTGATTGATAATTTGCCGGCTAAATACAAAAAAAAAAGTATTTATGGAGCATTACAGGAGCCGACAGTTGTCCCACGGATGCTGGCAAAAGAAGAAATGTCATTTTCCGATAGAAATGAGTTACATCAGCGTCGCTATTGTCAGCCGGCCACGGGGGTCTCTTTGATCAGTGCTTATTCTCGCTCTCTGATCTCGTTAGCCGTCTCGTTAGCCTCCCTGTAAATCGGGAACGGAAACTGACCCCGCTGTGGACGGGCAGCCCAAAAAAAAAAGAACACAAAAAAAAAAAAAAAGCTTCAATCTGCAGTCACAGGTCAGGTAGAAAACCGCTCTGGACGCCGGACCGTCCACATCCAGGCGCCCCGTCACCATTCGCTCAACCCCCTGATTACACCACCTCTCCTTCCAGCTGGAGGATTTCATTCGAAGCTGAGATGCTTTTCCCGCGAGAGCCGACGAACACGTTCAGTTCAGTTCTAACTTTTAGGATTTTATTACTCTTGGGTTTTTCTCGCCCGGTGCAGTTTTTTCCAGCCTGGAGGTTGGGGCTAAAAACAGACGGGAGACTCTTGTGTGGCTTACCCAGGACGTCGAGGACGTAGCTGTGAGTGATGGAGCCATGTTTGTTGTCCACCACGCAGGTGTAGTTTCCTCGGTCTGACGGCACGACGCTCTCCATCACCAGGCTCCAGTGCTGATGTCGCAGCTGGCAAACAAAGCAGACCAGATACGGATATAGCGGTCATAATAATAATAATAATAATAATAATGGATTAGATTTATATAGCACTTTTCTATCGACAAGATCCTCAAAGCGCTCACAGAAGTGAGAATCCATTATTCATTCACTCCACAAGGTGGTGGTGAGCTACATTTGTAGCCGCGGCTGCCCTGGGGTAGACTGACGGACGCGTGGCTATGGTCCGCCAGACCACCTCCTATTATTAATTCCCCAGTGTTGGCGGCACTGGGAGCGAGGGTGAAGTGTCTTGCCCAAGGACTTGGATAGCCAGTGACGGGGATCCAACCTGGATCCCTCGAGTCGTTCCACCCGCCACGCCACGCCGTCCCCTGACGTAGTGGTTGTGTACTTCACTCTTTCAGCTGCCCTGCTTTTGGTTCGGTTCCGCTCAAACCCGCGTTGCCGGCATGAGAAGCGAGTCCGCTGACAGCTGAGCTGAAAGCCCAGGCTATCAACTGGATAGCCAGCCCTGCTCCTGAAGTTGTCAGGGAGTGAGGTTTACCAAAGTACACATGGCCCAGCCACACCGGCTGGCCTCAGTTACGCACCTAACCCCACTAAACCTCTCTCCGATCTGGGTCACGACACCTTTGTAGCGATGGTGTACGTTGTTTTTCTTCTGTTCCAGCATAAAAGGCCAGTCTGCTGACTACCGATCTAAAACTGGATAGCCAGCTTTGCTCTTAAGGTGGCAAGGAGTGAAGTTTACCAACGTAAGCATGTGGCCTCCGTTACGCACCTAACCCCACTAAACCTTTCTCCGATCCGGGTCACGGCACCTTTGTAGCAGTCGTGTACTTCACTCTTTCCGATGCCACGTTTTTTCCCATTCCACTCAAACCTGTGTCGACATGAAAGGAGAGTCCGCTGACTACCTAACCCCACTAAAACTCTCTCCGATCCAGGTCACGGCACCTTTGTAGCGGTCGTATACGTTGTCTTTAATTTCTGTTCCACTCAAACCTATGTCGCCGGCATGAGAGGCCAGTCTGCTGACTACCGATCGAAAACTGGATAGCCAGCACTGTTCTTGAAGTGAGGTTTACCAACGTACACATGGCCCCGTTACTCACCTACTCCCCCTAAATCTCTCTACGATCCGGGTCACGGCACCTTTGTACCGGTCGTGTATGTTGTTGTTTTTTTCTGTTCCACTCAAACCTATGTCGCCGGCATAAAAGGCCAGTCTGCTGACTACCGATCGAAAACTGGATTGCCAGCCTTGCTCTTAAGGTGGCAAGGAGTGAAGTTTACCAACGTAAGCTTGGCCCAGCCACACCGGCTGGCCTCCGTTACGCACCTAACCCCACTAAACCTTTCTCCGATCCGGGTCACGGCATCATTGTAACAGTCTTGTACTTCACTCTTTCCGATGCCACATTTTTTCCCGTTCTACTCAAACGCGTGGCGCCGACATGAAAGGAGAGTCCGCTGACTACCTAACCCCACTAAAACTCTCTCCGATCCAGGTCACGGCACCTTTGTAGCGGTCGTATACGTTGTCTTTCCTTTCTGTTCCACTCAAACCTATGTCGCCGGCATGAGAGGCCAGTCTGCTGAATACCGATCTTAAACTAGATAGCCAGCACTTTTCTTGAAGTAAGATTTATCAATGTACACATGGCCCCGTTACTCACCTACTCCCCCTAAATCTCTCTACGATCCGGGTCACGGCACCTTTGTAGCGGTCGTGTATGTTGTTGTTTTTTTCTGTTCCACTCAAACCTATGTCGCCGGCATAAGAGGCCAGTCTGCTGACTACCGATCGAAAACTGGATAGCCAGCCTTGCTCTTAAGGTGGCAAGGAGTGAAGTTTACCAACGTAAGCTTGGCCCAGCCACACCAGCTGGCCTCCGTTACGCACCTAACCCCACTAAACCTCTCTCTCATCTAGGTCACGGCACCGTTGTAGCGGTCGTATACGTTGGTTTTCCTTTCTGTTCCACTCAAACCTATGTCGCCGGCATGAGAGGCCAGTCTCCTGACTACCGATCTAAAACTGGATAGCCAGCCAGCACTGCTCTTGAAGTGAGGTTTACCAACGTACACATCGCCCCGTTATTCAGACTCCCCCTAAACCTCTCTCCGATCCGGGTCACGGCACCTTTGTAGCGATCATATATGTTGGTTTTCATTTCTGTTCCCCATCAAACCTATGTCGCCGGCATGAGAGGCCAGTCTGCTGACTACCGATCTTAAACTGGATAGCTAGCACTGTTCTTGAAGTGAAGTTTACTAACGTAGACATGGCCCTGTTACTCACCTACTCCCCCTAAACCTCTCTCCGATCCGGGTCACGGCACCATTGTAGCAGTCGTGTACTTCACTCTTTCCGATGCCACCATTTTTCCCGTTTCGCTCAAACCTGTGTCGCCGGCATGACAGGCGAGTCCGCTGACCACCTAAACCTCTCTCCGATCCGGGTCACGGCACCTGGTTTTCTTTCTGTTCCACTCAAACCTGTCGCCGGCATGAGAGGCCAGTCTGCTGACTACCGATCTTAAACTGGATAGCTAGCACTGTTTTTGAAGTGAAGTTTACTAACGTAGACATGGCCCTGTTACTCACCTACTCCCCTTAAACCTCTCTCCGATCCGGGTCACGGCACCATTGTAACAGTCGTGTACTTCACTCTTTCCGATGCCACCATTTTTCCCGTTTCGCTCAAACCTGTGTCGCCGGCATGACAGGCGAGTCCGCTGACTACCTAAACCTCTGTCCGATACGGGTCACGGCACCTGGTTTTCTTTCTGTTCCACTCAAACCTGTCGCCGGCATGAGAGGCCAGTCTGCTGACTACCGATCTTAAACTGGATAGCTAGCACTGTTTTTGAAGTGAAGTTTACTAACGTAGACATGGCCCTGTTACTCACCTACTCCCCTTAAACCTCTCTCCGATCCGGGTCACGGCACCATTGTAACAGTCGTGTACTTCACTCTTTCCGATGCCACCATTTTTCCCGTTTCGCTCAAACCTGTGTCGCCGGCATGACAGGCGAGTCCGCTGACTACCTAAACCTCTCTCCGATCCGGGTCACGGCACCCGGTTTTCTTTCTGTTCCACTCAAACCTGTCGCCGGCATGAGAGGCCAGTCTACTGACTACCGATCTTAAACTGGATAGCTAGCACTGTTCTTGAAGTGAGGTTTACTAACGTAGACATGGCCCTGTTACTCACCTACTCCCCTTAAACCTCTCTCCGATCCGGGTCACGGCACCATTGTAACAGTCGTGTACTTCACTCTTTCCGATGCCACCATTTTTCCCGTTTCGCTCAAACCTGTGTCGCCGGCATGACAGGCGAGTCCGCTGACTACCTAAACCTCTCTCCGATCCGGGTCACGGCACCTGGTTTTCTTTCTGTTCCACTCAAACCTGTCGCCGGCATGAGAGGCCAGTCTACTGACTACCGATCTTAAACTGGATAGCTAGCACTGTTCTTGAAGTGAGGTTTATGAACGTAGACATGGCCCTGTTACTCACCTACTCCCCCTAAACCTCTCTCCGATCCGGGTCACGGCACCATTGTAACAGTCGTGTACTTCACTCTTTCCGACGCCACGTTTTTTCCCGTTTGGCTCAAACCCGTGTCGCCAGCATGAGAGGCAAGTCTGCTGACCACTGAGCTAAAAGCCCAGGGCTATCGACTGGATAGCCAGCAATGCTCTTGAAGCTGTCAGGGAGTGAAGTTTACCAACGTACACAAAGCCCAGCCAGACTGGCTGGCTGGGCTTCGTTACACTCATCCCCCCCTTAAACCTCACTACGATCCGGGTCACGGCACCATTGTATTGGTCGTGTACTTCACTCGTTCGGCTGCCTTGTTTTTTTTTCCTGTCCCGAGCCTGTTGACTACCGAGCTAAAAACCCAAGCTATCAACTGGATAGCCAGCACAGTTCTTGAAGCGAGGTTTACCAAAGTGCACACGGTCCGGTCCCTGTTTCACTTCGATAACGCACCAACAAGGAAATAAGAATTTGGAAAATGTTCCTACCTTGATGCCTCCAATGCGGTGCTCTCCTCGAAAGTCCCGCCCGTTTTTCAGCCAACGAATGGTGGGCACCGGGCTGCCCATGGCCGGGCAGCGGAACTTCACCGTGTTGCCCGCCGGGACGGCATAAAGCTTCTTCTCCATACGCTGGGTGTGGGTCCAGTAGGGACCTGTGAGTACCACACCAGACATGTATGGCATTGCCTCCAGGTCCAGTTGGCTGCTAAACTACAAAAGCAAACCACCAACACACCTCTGGAAATGTAAACTTGGTCGTTTTCCACCTCCGATGATGAGTCCTCCAAGCCGTTGTCCTCGTCGTCGTCCCCCGAGCCCAAGGAGTCTTCAATGTGGGGAAAGTCAGATTGATTTTTTTTTTGGGCCTTTAAAAATGCAGTTTTTCTTAACTTGTTGCAGGGGTGTCCAAACTTTTTCCACCGAGGGTCAAACACTAATAAGCAAAAGCATGCGGAGGCTTTTGTGATATTTTATTATTATCAAAACCATGAGGGCTCCCCTCAGTTATGGTGAATGTTAAAGGTCTCGGGGACCCGTCATTAAAGCAATTAAAGTTAAAAAAATCTATATATATTTTAATATTTTTTACTTTCAACAATTAACCATCCATCGATCGTTAGAGCTATCCATTGCCATAAAGTTTAAAAAAGAAAAAAAAATTGGCCTTTTTTTTTTAAAAGTAAAGTTATGGCAAAAAACACAAAATATGCCATATTTTTCACGAAATATTTTTCAAAATTGAATATTTTAATTGGAGCTTTAAATTTATAAATAATCTATTTAAAACTGCCATTAAAAAAAAAAATCAGACCCAAGGTCTTGGGGATAGAAACTCCCCCAATCATAAAAGGATTAAAAAAATCAATATACATTTTCAGGAAATGTTTTTTGCCTTTTTTTTTTTTTTTTAATGGCAAAAACACAAAATATGCCATATTTTTCACCAAATATTTTTCAAACTGGAATATTTTCATTGAAGCCTTAAATGGATTAATAATTCCTAACATTGCTTTTGATACATTTTTAGGTTTTTGAATAATGTCAGTTTAGAAACGTTAGACTAAAGATCTTAGGGATCCAAAACGCCGGCAATTTTAAAAGTATCAAAAATTTGTCATATGTCAATATATATTTAAATAACATTTTTTTCCCCTTTTAAAAAAGTAAATAATATTTTTTGATGGCAAAAACAAAAAAATATTCCATATTTTTCATCAAACATTTAAAAAATATATATATTTTAATTGGACCCTTAAATAGATCAATAATACATAACAACATTGCTTTTGATACATTATAATTTTTTCAACAATGGCAGTTAAAAAAAAAATCAGACCCAAGGTCTTGGGGATCAAAACTCCCCCATTCATAAAATAATTTTTTTAATGGCAAAAACACAAAATATGCCATATTTTTCACCAAATGTTTTTCAAACTGGAATATTTTCATTGAAGCCTTAAATGGATAAATAATTCCTAACAACATTGCTTTTGATACAATATTATGTTTTGAACAATGTCAGTTAAGAACAAAATCAGACTAAAGGTCATGGGGATCCAAAACGCAGCCAATCGTAAAAGTATTAAAAATTTGCCATATATCAATATACAATTAAACTATTTTTTTTCGCCTTTAAAAAAAATAAATTAATAATAATAATATTTTTTATGGCAAAACACAAAATATGCCAGATTTTTCACCAAATATTTTTCAAAATGTATTATTTTAATTGGAGCCTTAAATAGATAAAAAAAATTATAACAACATTGCTTTTGATACTTTATTATTTTTTGAACAATGGCAGTTTAAAAAAAAAATCAGACTCAAGGTCTTGTGGATCAAAACTCCCACAACCATAAAAGTATTTAAAAAAATCTATATATATTTAAAAAAAAAGTTTTTTTGCCTTTTTTTGGGGATTTTTTTTTATTTTTTTTATTAGCAAAAAACACAAAACATGCCATATTTTTCACCAAATATTTTTCAAACTGGAATATTTTCATTGGAGCCTTAAATGGATAAATAATTCCTAAAAACATTGCTTTTGATACATTATTATGTTTTGAATAATGTCAGTTAAAAAAAATCAGACTAAAGATCTTCGGGATCCAAAATGCCGCCAATTTTTAAAGTATCAAAAATGTATCATATATATTGGATCAATGTAAATTTAAATAACTTTTTTTTTTCACCTTTAAAAAAAAAAAAAAAAATGTATGGCAAAAACACAAAATATGCTATATTTTTCACCAAATGTTTTTCAAAATGTAATGTTTTAATTGGAGCCTTAAATAGATAAATAATTCATAACAACTTATTTTTAGAACAATGGCAGTTTAAAAAACAAAATCAGACTCAAGGTCTTGTGGATCAAAACTCCCCCAATCATAAAAGTATTAAAAAATTAATATATAAAAGAATGTTTTTTCCCTTTTTTTTGGGAAAAAAATTAAATAAAATTTTAATGGCAAAAACACAAAATATGCCATATTTTTCACCAAATATTCAAAATGGAATATTTTAATTAGAGCCTTAATAGATAAATAATTTATAACAACATTGCTTTTGATACACTATTATTTTTTGAACAGTGGCAGTTTTAAAAAAAACTGACGAAAGTAAAGGTTTTGAAGATCCAAATCCCAATGGTAAAAGTATAACAAATTAGTCATATATCAATATATATATAAAAAAAAATGTTTTTTTGCCTTTTTGGGGGAATTTTTTTTGTATTTTTTTATGGCAAAAACACAAAATATGCCATATTTTACACCAAATATTTTTAAAAATTTTATATTTTAATTGTAGCCTTACATAGATAAATAATTCATAACAACGTTGCATTTGATACATAATTATTTTTTGAACAATGGCAGTTTAAAAAAAAAAATCTGACTAAAGATCCTGGGGATCCAAAAAACCCCGAATCATAAAAGTGTTAAATATCAATATACATTTTCAAAAAATGTTTTTTGCCTTTTTTGGGGATTTTTTTTTTTATTTTTTAATGGCAAAAACACAAAATATGTCATATCTTTCACCAAATATTTTTCGAAATGGAATATTTAATTGGAGCCTTAAAATAGATAAAAAATTCATAACAACATTGCTTTTGATACATTATTATTTTTTGAACAATGGCAGCTTAAAAAAAATCAGACCAAAGTTCTTGGGGATCCGAAACGCACCTGATCATAAAAGTACTAAAAATGAATGGTATATCAATATATTTTACTTTTACTTTCAACGCTTATATTTCTAGACCAACTTCCGATCAATCCATTGATAAAAACATTTTTTTAATGGAGTTAAAGTCACAGTCGGACATTAAACTTTTCTCCACAAAACTGAAGTGTGAGCACTAGAACTTGGTGCAGTAATGGACAAATGGGGCCAATTATTTTCAATGTATATTTATTTTTGTACTTGTCTTAAACCTTTTTGTATGTATTTTACACTTTTTTCAACTCTTCTTTAAAAGCCTAACCAAGGACAAGGGTTGCAAATCAACCTGTGGATTATGTACTTTGACATCAGTTACCTATGGGAAGCTAAGTTTTCTTGTACAGTCCCTGTCAAATAAATACATAAATAAAATAAAATAAATAAATATATTTTTGGGAGCAATAATAGTTATTTTTCTCAATATTGCAACATTTTCTGATTACATTACACCTGTTTGCTTTTTCATTCCAATTGTTATATTTGTCTTTATAATAGTGTTTTTAGGATGGGCCACCGGCCCGCACTTTGGACACCCCTGTCGTATTGCATCCTTACCGGTCACCGTGACGGTAAAGTTCCTCAAAACTTCTCGAGTTCCACGAAGAACGCACACATAAACCCCCGAATCCTCCTCCGTAACGTCTTTGATCTCTATGACGGCGCCATGGATGTGGGTGCGGGGTGTGGCCGCCAACCGGCTTCCTTCCTTGTACCAGACAACCGCCATGCCGGGGCGAGCGCTGGCATCGCAGCGAAGGTTCAGGACGTTGCCAAAGTCTACGAAGAGATTTTCCACCGTCTCCTTGCTGGGGTCCTCACGAACGTCTATTGGGGGCAAAAAAGTAGAAATGCTTGAAATCGTCATCCAGAGGCGACCAATCGAAGGCTACGTTCACACTGCAGGGTCGGAGTTTTTGGTCAAATCCCACCTTTTTATGTAGTCGTTCACATAAAAAAAAAAAAAAACCTGCCCTGTGTTTACGGAAGTTAACATGGCTACGATTCTCGTAGATCTCAGTCCTGGAGCAATTGTGGCTACTTCAAGTATTTTGCACAATCAAAGTTAATATCTTCTGGATGGAATTATTGCGCACGTTGCAAAATAGTTGTATTGGTAAAATGAGACAACGCTGATGTCTAACGTTGGATCCACGTTGCTGGTTGGGAAAATGAACAAAATGTCAATGGTCAAAGCAACGTCAGAGCCCGACATTGATTAAACGTTGTCAAAAAGCGTGTTGTTTCAACGTTATGTTTGTGTTGTAGAGTATTGGTTAGGGAAATTACCAAATTTCAATGGTCTTATCAACGTCAAAACCTGACATTAAATGAAAACCGTCAAAAAGCATGTTTCAAAATTCAACATTGTATTTGTGTTGTAGAATATTGTTTGGGGAAATGACCAAATTTCAATGGTCAAATCAACGCCAGAATCCGACATTGATTAAACCTTGTCAGAAAGCATGTTGTTCCAACGTTAGGTTTGTGTTGTAGAATATTAGTTGGGAAAATGACCAATTTTCAATGGTCAAATCAACGTCAGAGCCCGACATTAATTAAACGTTGTCAATAAGCATGTTGTTTCAACGTTAGATTTGTTTTGTTGAATATTGGTTGGGGAAATGACCAAAATGTCAATGGTCAAATCAACGTCAGAACCTGACATTGATTAAACGTTGTCAAAAAGCGTGTTGTTTCAACGTTATGTTTGTGTTGTAGAGTATTGGTTAGGGAAATTACCAAACTTCAATGGTCTTATCAACGTCAAAACCTGACATTAAATGAAAACCGTCAAAAAGCATGTTTCAAAATTCAACATTGTATTTGTGTTGTAGAATATTGGTTGGGGAAATGAACAAATTTCAATGGTCAAATCAACGCCAGAATCCGACATTGATTGAACATCATCAAAAAGCATGTTGTTTCAATGTTAGATTTGTGTTGTAGAATATTAGTTGGGAAAATGACCAATTTTCAATGGTCAAATCAACGTCAGAACCCGACATTGATTGAACATCATCAAAAAGCATGTTGTTTCAACGTTAGATTTGTTTTGTTGAATATTGGTTGGGGAAATGACCAAAATGTCAATGGTCAAATCAACGTCAGAACCTGACATTGATTAAACGTTGTCAAAAAGCATGTTGTTTCAACGTTATGTTTGTGTTGTAGAATATTGGTTAGGGAAATTACCAAATTTCAATGGTCTTATCAACGTCAAAACCTGACATTAAATGAAAACCGTCAAAAAGCATGTTTCAAAATTCAACATTGTATTTGTGTTGTAGAATATTGGTTGGGGAAATGACCAAATTTCAATGGTCAAATCAACGCCAGAATCCGACATTGATTAAACCTTGTCAGAAAGCATGTTGTTCCAACGTTAGGTTTGTGTTGTAGAATATTAGTTGGGAAAATGACCAATTTTCAATGGTCAAATCAACGTCAGAGCCCGACATTGATTAAACGTTGTCAAAAAGCATGTTGTTTCAACGTTAGATTTGTTTTGTTGAATATTGGTTGGGGAAATGACCAAAATGTCAATGGTCAAATCAACGTCAGAACCTGACATTGATTAAACGTTGTCAAAAAGCGTGTTGTTTCAACGTTATGTTTGTGTTGTAGAGTATTGGTTAGGGAAATTACCAAATTTCAATGGTCTTATCAACGTCAAAACCTGACATTAAATGAAAACCGTCAAAAAGCATGTTTCAAAATTCAACATTGTATTTGTGTTGTAGAATATTGGTTGGGGAAATGAACAAATTTCAATGGTCAAATCAACGCCAGAATCCGACATTGATTGAACATCATCAAAAAGCATGTTGTTTCAATGTTAGATTTGTGTTGTAGAATATTAGTTGGGAAAATGACCAATTTTCAATGGTCAAATCAACGTCAGAACCCGACATTGATTGAACATCATCAAAAAGCATGTTGTTTCAACGTTAGATTTGTTTTGTTGAATATTGGTTGGGGAAATGACCAAAATGTCAATGGTCAAATCAACGTCAGAACCTGACATTGATTAAACGTTGTCAAAAAGCATGTTGTTTCAACGTTATGTTTGTGTTGTAGAATATTGGTTAGGGAAATTACCAAATTTCAATGGTCTTATCAACGTCAAAACCTGACATTAAATGAAAACCGTCAAAAAGCATGTTTCAAAATTCAACATTGTATTTGTGTTGTAGAATATTGGTTGGGGAAATGACCAAATTTCAATGGTCAAATCAACGCCAGAATCCGACATTGATTAAACCTTGTCAGAAAGCATGTTGTTCCAACGTTAGGTTTGTGTTGTAGAATATTAGTTGGGAAAATGACCAATTTTCAATGGTCAAATCAACGTCAGAACCCGACATTGATTGAACATCATCAAAAAGCATGTTGTTTCAACGTTAGATTTGTTTTGTGGAATATTGGTTGGGGAAATGACCAAAATGTCAATGGTCAAATCAACGTCAGAACCTGACATTGATTAAACGTTGTCAAAAAGCATGTTGTTTCAACGTTATGTTTGTGTTGTAGAATATTGGTTAGGGAAATTACCAAACTTCAATGGTCTTATCAACGTCAAAACCTGACATTAAATGAAAACCGTCAAAAAGCATGTTTCAAAATTCAACATTGTATTTGTGTTGTAGAATATTGGTTGGGGAAATGACCAAATTTCAATGGTCAAATCAACGCCAGAATCCGACATTGATTAAACCTTGTCAGAAAGCATGTTGTTCCAACGTTAGGTTTGTGTTGTAGAATATTAGTTGGGAAAATGACCAATTTTCAATGGTCAAATCAACGTCAGAGCCCGACATTGATTAAACGTTGTCAAAAAGCATGTTGTTTCAACGTTAGATTTGTTTTGTTGAATATTGGTTGGGGAAATGACCAAAATGTCAATGGTCAAATCAACGTCAGAACCTGACATTGATTAAACGTTGTCAAAAAGCGTGTTGTTTCAACGTTATGTTTGTGTTGTAGAGTATTGGTTAGGGAAATTACCAAACTTCAATGGTCTTATCAACGTCAAAACCTGACATTAAATGAAAACCGTCAAAAAGCATGTTTCAAAATTCAACATTGTATTTGTGTTGTAGAATATTTGTTGGGGAAATGACCAAATTTCAATGGTCAAATCAATGTCAGAACCCGACATTGATTAAACGTCGTCAGAAAGCATGTTGTTCCAACATTGTATTTGTGTTGTAGAATATTGGTTGGGAAAATGACCAAAATTCAATGGTCAAATCAACGTCAGAACCCGACATTGATTAAAACATAGCCAAAAAGCATGTTGTTTCAACGTTAGATTTGGGTTATAGAATTTTGGTCAGGGAAATGACTAAATTTCAATGGTAAAATCAACGTCAGAGCCCGACATTGATTAAAACATTGCCAATAAGCATGTTGTTTCAACGGTAGGTTTGTGTTGTAGAATATTGGTTAGGGAAATTACCAAACTTCAATGGTCTTATCAACGTCAAAACCTGACAATAAATGAAAACCGTCAAAAAGCATGTTTCAAAATTCAACATTGTATTTGTGTTGTAGAATATTGGTTGGGGAAATGACCAAATTTCAATGGTCAAATCAACGCCAGAATCCAACATTGATTAAACCTTGTCAGAAAGCATGTTGTTTCAACGGTAGGTTTGTGTTGTGGAATATTTGTTAGGGAAATGACCAAACTTCAATGGTCTTATCAACGTCAGATCCTGACATTAAATGAAAACCGTCAAAAAGCATGTTGTTTCAAAATTCAACATTGTATTTATGTTGTACAATATTGGTTGGGGAAATTACCAAATTTCAATGGTCAAATCAACGTTGTCAGAAAGCATGTTGTTCCAACATTGTATTTGTGTTGTAGAATATTGGTTGGGGAAATGACCAAATTTATAATGGTCAAATCAACGTCAGAACCCGACATTGATTAAACGTCGTCAGAAAGCATGTTGTTCCAACATTGTATTTGTGTTGTAGAATATTGGTTGGGAAAATGACCAAAATTCAATGGTCAAATCAACGTCAGAACCCGACATTGATTAAAACATAGCCAAAAAGCATGTTGTTTCAACGTTAGGTTTGGGTTATAGAATATTGGTCAGGGAAATGACTAAATTTCAATGGTAAAATCAACGTCAGAGCCCGACATTGATTAAAACATTGTCAATAAGCATGTTGTTTCAACGGTAGGTTTGTGTTGTAGAGTATTGGTTAGGGAAATTACCAAACTTCAATGGTCTTATCAACGTCAAAACCTGACATTAAATGAAAACCGTCAAAAAGCATGTTTCAAAATTCAACATTGTATTTGTGTTGTAGAATATTGGTTGGGGAAATGACCAAATTTCAATGGTCAAATCAACGTAACAACCCGACATTGATTAAACCATTTCTAATGTTGTAAAAATGTGTAGAGTAAATGTTACATTTCAACATTTACGTCAACGAAGATTTGCTTCAGCCTGCGTAGTCATTTTGATTTGATTGATTGATACTTTTATTAGTAGATTGCACAGTTCAGTACATATTCCGTACAATTGACCACTAAATGGTAACACCCGAATAAGTTTTTCAACTTGTTTAAGTCGGGGTCCACGTTAATCAATTCATGATAGTAGGCTACTAAAGCTCTAATATAGACAGTTATGTCATGTGTTGCCTTCAATATAAGATTAATGTACGGCTTTTCATTTTTTGCGGCTCCAGACTGATCGTTTTTCTTGTATTTTTGGTCCAATTTTTCTACGTTTTGGCTTGCCGTACACCTGTGTTATAGTCTATGAGCCTCAACTATCTGCTAAGACCAACTGAACAGTTGCGATGGACTGAATGCCCTGAAATGACAGAAATGAATGAGGACACCCCTAGACCAAGTCGCTGTCCATCCAAGCCAGGAATGTCTTTCCTCGGATTGTGTTTGAACCTAAGAGAGCGGTCATCAGGGCACTTCTTCATCCAACATGCTAAATGCACCCCCCACTCCTTTATGTTTCACGTGAACAATGACATCCCCATGGAGACCAGCAGGACTGACCCTCCTCCGCACACACCCTCGCCTCCCCTGAGCTGTTTCATTTTGCCGTCCCTTTGATGGATGATTGTCAGACAAAGTGATCAAGCAGAGCCAACAAAACCCGAGGAGGACCTCGGGAGGTGGCGAGTTAATGAACATGTGACGGTGGACGGAGGAGAGGAGCTCACTTTCTGGCCCTCTTCTCAGGTTTCTAACGACAGTATCAGCTTACACTTAAGCTCATTGGCGACCATTGTGCTCGGCATTGGGAAAAAGGTTTGAAAGTAGACCTGAGGCAAGGATGGTTCCTGGAAGGACGTCCAGCCACGCCGACTGCATGGCTTGTACAGTTTTTCCGCCGTGCGTTCGCTCCGCCATGCAGATGTACTCGCCGCCATCCTCCTGACTGATGTTGGACAGATGCAGGGTGTTCACCTTCGAGGCGTTGGTCTGCAATGCCTGCGCACAACGTAGACGTTTAGCCAGTCGACTTGACAAAAGAGTAACGTTTTTTCCGGGACTTTAAGGCGCTACCGTTAGAGCTCTGAAGTGTGGACTTCCTCCGGGCTCTCCCAGCTCCGCCTTCAGCCACTGCACTTTGGTGGACGCCGGCCGGTGGACTTTACACAACAGCGTCGCCTGACTGTAAACCAGCGCCGTGACGTTTTCTGGGTAACCAGGCGCGATCAGAGGCTTGGAGGCTCGGAGATCTGCAAGGACAAACGGAGAGGAGAGTGGAGTTAACAAAAGCAGAACAATCCTGGCGTTACAGAGGCCAGACGGTGGCTGGGGCATGTGTAAGTTAGTAAACCTCACCGACAACTTAACGATAGCACAGGCTTTTAGCTCAGTAGCTTGCACAAAATTCTCTAGTGCCGTACAGTTTGAGTCCCAGGCGGAACAGAAGACCGAACCTGACGGGCTACAGTGGTGCAATGACCCGGATGAGACTGAAGTTTCCTGCGGTGTTTGTAACGAAAGCCAGACCCATGTGTACGTTGATAAACTTTACTCCCTGACAATTTCATGAACAGTATCATGTTGCTAGCACCGGCTTTTAGCTCAGTAGCTTGCACCATCTTCTCTCAAGCCGAACTTCTCAAGTTTTGAGTCCCAGGCAGAACAGAAGACCGAACCAGACAGGTTACAATGGTGCCGTGACCCGGATGAGAGTGAGGTTTACTGGGGTGTTTGTAACGGAGGCCAGACCCATGTGTACGTTTACCATGAATTGATTAACGTGGACCCCGACTTAAACAAGTTGAAAAACTTATTCGGGTCTTACCATTTAGTGGTTGATTGTACGGAATATGTACTGTACTGTGCAATCTACTAATAAAAGTCTCAATCAATCAATCAATCCAAAACATTGGTTAACCTTACTCCCTGACAATTTCATGAACAGTATCATGTTGCTAGCACTGGCTTTTAGCTCAGTAGCTTGCACAATCTTCTCTCAAGCCGAACATCTCAAGTTTTGAGTCCCAGGCGGAACAGAAGACCGAACCAGATGGGTTACAGTGGTGCCGTGACCAGGATGAGAGTGAAGTTTAGCGGGGTGTTTGTAACGGAGGCCAGACCCACGTGTACGTTTACCATGAATTGATTAACGTGGACCCCGACTTAAACATGTTGAAAAACTTATTCGGGTGTTACCATTTAGTGGTCAATTGTACGGAATATGTACTGTACTGTGCAATCTACTAATAAAAGTGTCAATCAATCAATCAATCCAAAACATTGGTTAACCTTACTCCCTGACAATTTCATGAACAGTATCATGTTGCTAGCACCGGCTTTTAGCTCAGTAGCTTGCACAATCTTCTCTCAAGCCGAACATCTCAAGTTTTGAGTCCTAGGCGGAACAGAAGACCGAACCAGATGGGTTACAGTGGTGCCGTGACCCGGATGAGAGTGAGGTTTACTGGGGTGTTTGTAACGGAGGCCAGACCCATGTGTACGTTTACAATGAATTGATTAACGTGGACCCCGACTTAAACAAGTTGAAAAACTTATTCGGGTTTACCATTTAGTGGTCAATTGTATGGAATATGTACTGAACTGTGCAATCTACTAATAAAAGTCTCAATCAATCAATCAAAAACGTTGGTTAACCTCCCTCCCTGACAATTTCATGAACAGTATCGTGTTTCTAGCATGGGCTTTTAGCTCGGGAGTAAGCACGCTCTTCTTCCTTCATGCCCAACATCTCAAGTTTGAGTTCCAGGCGGAACAGAAGACCGAACCAGACGGGTAACAGTGGTGCCGTGACCCGGATGAGAGTGAGGTTTACTGGGGTGTTTGTAACAGAGGCCAAACCTATGTGTACGTTTACCATGAATTGATTAACGTGGACCCCGACTTAAACATGTTGAAAAACTTATTCAGGTCTTACCATTTAGTGGTCAATTGTACGGAATATGTACTGAACTGTGCAATCTACTAATAAAAGTGTCAATCAATAAACCAATCAATCAATCAATCAAAAACGTTGGTTAACCTCACTCCCTGACAATTTCATGAACAGTATTGTGTTGCAAGCACAGGCTTTTAGCTCAGTAGCTTGCACAATTTTCTCTAAAGCCGAACATCTGAAGTTTTGAGTCCCAGGCGGAACAGAAGACCGAACCAGACGGGTAACAGTGGTGCCGTGACCCGGATGAGAGGGAGGTTTACTGGGGTGTTTGTAACGGAGGCCAGACCCATGTGTACGTTTACCATGAATTGATTAACGTAGACCTCGACTTAAACGAGTTGAAAAACGTATTCGGGTCTTACCATTTAGTGGTCAATTGTATGGAATATGTACTGTACTGTGCAATCTACTAATAAAAGTCTCAATCAATCAATCAATCCAAAACGTTTCTTAACCTCACTCCCTGACAATTTCATGAACAGTATCATGTAGCTAGCACAGGCTTTTAGCTCAGTAGCTTGCACAATCTTTTCTTAAGCCGAACATCTCAAGTTTTGAGTTCCAGGCGGAACAGAAGACTGAACCAGACGGTTTAAAGTGGTGCCGTGACCCGGATGAGAGTGAGGTTTACTGGGGTCTTTGTAACGGAGACCAGACCCATGTGTACGTTTACCATGAATTGATTAACGTGGACCCCGACTTAAACAAGTTCAAAAATGTATCCGGGTCATACCATTTAGTGGTCAATTGTACGGAAAATGTACTATACCGTGCAATCTACTAATAAAAGTCTCAATAAATCAATCAAAAACGTTGGTTAACCTCCCTCCCTGACAATTTCGTGAACAGTATCGTGTTTCTAGCACAGGCTTTTAGCTCGGGAGTAAGCACGCTCTTCTTCCTTCATGCCCAACATCTCAAGTTTGAGTTCCAGGCGGAACAGAAGACCGAACCAGACGGGTAACAGTGGTGCCGTGACCCGGATGAGAGTGAGGTTTACTGGGGTGTTTGTAACGGAGGCCAAACCCATGTGTACGTTTACCATGAATTGATTAACGTGGACCCCGACTTAAACAAGTTGAAAAACTTATTCGGGATTTACCATTTAGTGGTCAATTGTACGGAATATGTACTGTACTGTGCAATCTACTAATAAAAGTCTAAATCAATCAACCAATCAATCTTGTTGGTAAACCTCATTCCCTGACAATTTCATGAACAGTGTCGTGTTGCTAGCACAGGCTAAAATTTTAGCTCAGTAGCTTGCACAATCTTCTCTCAAGCCGAACATCTCAAGTTTTGAGTCCCAGGCGGAACACAAGACTGAACCAGACGGGTTACTGTGGTGCCGTGACCCGGATGAGAGGGAGGTTTAGTGGGGTGTTTGTAACAGAGCAGGGCCGTGTGTACGTTGGTAAACGTCACTCCCTGATCGGGTTCGATAGCCCGGGCTTTTAGCATGGTAGCTGGCATGCGCGTCTCTCATGCAGGACCGGAAAAAGGGACTTAACCACGCGGGTTACACTAACACATCCTGGAACATCGAACATCTTGTTCCTAGACCGTTTCAGGAAATGGCGATGAATGCCCAGATAACCTGGCGGCTATCATGTCACCGTGGGCCACAGTGGCCTCCATTCATTGGGTCGCTCGCCCATTCATGGGCTCGCCCACTCGCTCTACGAGCAGCATATGTTTGGGGACCTCCATTACCGCTCAGTCACTCAGAACCAGCAATTTTCCAGGGCAATTTTCGGTTTGATTGCTTCCTGCGAGCGCTTAGTGAAAAGGCAATCTGTTCCCCTGTCGGGAGTGAAGTGCTGCATTTTTCTTTCAGTAACTGCCCCAAAGTACACAAACCGTTCATACGCTCAGGAACGAACGCACAATTGCAACATTGAGTCTGGAGACGAGAGAGACAAAAAAAAACAAAAAAAAACGGGACCGCTTAGAAAACCTGTCTGCAGTCCGAGGACCGGTGCTAATGAACTTGCGAGCGGGACAGAGACGGACATGCCCCGCCGTTGAACTCGCGGCAGAGTGTGAATCGTCACCCCCCGAGGCGAGGGGGCAAACACAAACAAGCACAACACAAACAAGGCGCTTGTCTGGCCCGGTCAGAGCGGCACAAGCTGAAAGAACCAAATTGTGCATGAATTCAAATGTGGAGACCGCCGAGCGTCAGATCAATCTGCGTCAGGAGAGCGGCTTTGAAGTCGAGCTGCCCGCCCTCTCCGTGGTCTCGCTGAATGCGTTGACCACCAGCATGCCCCCCCCCCCCCCCCTTTCCAAATATGCCAGCACAGCATTGAAGAGTCTTTGGCAGGATAACGTCTCTTTTGATTAAGACATGAAATGATTTTAACTCCTTGCCAAAACGTTCCCCCGTGGACGTCGGCGGCCTCTCGGTCCGGCACAGACTAATGATCTACTAATAATAGGAGTGTAACGGTACACAAAAATGTTGGTTCGGTACGTACCTCGGTTTAGAGGTCACGGTTTGGTTCATTTTAGGTACAGAAAGAAAACAACAAAATATAAATATTTTGGTTATTTATTTACCAAATTTGTAAACAATGGCTTTATCCTTTTAACATTGGGAACACTATAATAACTCTGCCCACATTAATCAACATAAAACTGCTTCAAATTGTTGCTCAGATTAAATAAAATGACAAAAAATGTCTTCTACATATAAAAAGTGCAACATTAAACAGTTTCAAGTCAACTCATCATGTTTAATTTATCACAGCATTTGGGAAGCCTGCAGTTGACTTTTATTATGTATATGTTATATCTTTATCAACATGTGATAGCAGGGACGCTGCCATTCAAAGCGTTTCTGTCCGTAAAACACACACACACACATACACACATTCACACACACCCTGCAAAATGAGCTAACGTTAAATGATAAATGGGTTGTACTTGTATAGCGCTTTTCTACCTTCAAGGTACTCAAAGCGCTTTGACACTACTTCCACATTCACCCATTCACACACACATTCACACACTGATGGAGGGAGCTGCCATGCAAGGCGCCAACCAGCACCCATCAGGAGCAAGGGTGAAGTGTCTTGCTCAGGACACAACGGACGTGACGAGGTTGGTACTAGGTGGGGATTGAACCAGGGACCCTCGGGTTGCGCACAGCCAGTCTCCCACTGCGCCACGCCGTCCCAAAATGCTAAAAGCTAATTAACCTTCACCTCAAGCCTGAAACCCAATATCTAAGTTACATTTTTCAAACCAGTGTGGGTGGCACTGGGAGCAGGCGGGTAAAAGTGTCTTGCCCAAGGACACAACGGCAGTGACTAGGTTGGCAGAAGCGGAGATCGAACCTGGAACCCTCAAGTTGCTGGCACGGGCGCTCTACCAACCGAGCTATACCGCCCCAAGTTTTCAACGTTGTTTCAAAGTTTTGAGCCTGCTGGGATAATGCCTGCTTCGAAAAGCTGTTCATTGTAGCAAATCC
>NC_084614.1:76199006-76201506 GCF_033978795.1 Nerophis ophidion
GACTACATTTAGTAGGAGTCAACTTTAGAGTAGTCAGTGTGCAGCATGTGTGGACTACATTTAGTAGGAGTCAACTTTAGAGTAGTCAGTGTGCAGCATGTGTGGACTACATTTAGTAGGAGTCAACTTTAGAGTAGTCAGTGTGCAGCATGTGTGGACTACATTTAGTAGGAGTCAACTTTAGAGTAGTCAGTGTGCAGCATGTGTGGACTACATTTAGTAGGAGTCAACTTTAGAGTAGTCAGTGTGCAGCATGTGTGGACTACATTTAGTAGGAGTCAACTTTAGAGTAGTCAGTGTGCAGCATGTGTGGACTACATTTAGTAGGAGTCAACTTTAGAGTAGTCAGTGTGCAGCATGTGTGGACTACATTTAGTAGGAGTCAACTTTAGAGTAGTCAGTGTGCAGCATGTGTGGACTACATTTAGTAGGAGTCAACTTTAGAGTAGTCAGTGTGCAGCATGTGTGGACTACATTTAGTAGGAGTCAACTTTAGAGTAGTCAGTGTGCAGCATGTGTGGACTACATTTAGTAGGAGTCAACTTTAGAGTAGTCAGTGTGCAGCATGTGTGGACTACATTTAGTAGGAGTCAACTTTAGAGTAGTCAGTGTGCAGCATGTGTGGACTACATTTAGTAGGAGTCAACTTTAGAGTAGTCAGTGTGCAGCATGTGTGGACTACATTTAGTAGGAGTCAACTTTAGAGTAGTCAGTGTGCAGCATGTGTGGACTACATTTAGTAGGAGTCAACTTTAGAGTAGTCAGTGTGCAGCATGTGTGGACTACATTTAGTAGGATGTCAACTTTAGAGTAGTCAGTGTGCAGCATGTGTGGACTACATTTAGTAGGAGTCAACTTTAGAGTAGTCAGTGTGCAGCATGTGTGGACTACATTTAGTAGGAGTCAACTTTAGAGTAGTCAGTGTGCAGCATGTGTGGACTACATTTAGTAGGAGTCAACTTTAGAGTAGTCAGTGTGCAGCATGTGTGGACTACATTTAGTAGGAGTCAACTTTAGAGTAGTCAGTGTGCAGCATGTGTGGACTACATTTAGTAGGAGTCAACTTTAGAGTAGTCAGTGTGCAGCATGTGTGGACTACATTTAGTAGGAGTCAACTTTAGAGTAGTCAGTGTGCAGCATGTGTGGACTACATTTAGTAGGAGTCAACTTTAGAGTAGTCAGTGTGCAGCATGTGTGGACTACATTTAGTAGGAGTCAACTTTAGAGTAGTCAGTGTGCAGCATGTGTGGACTACATTTAGTAGGAGTCAACTTTAGAGTAGTCAGTGTGCAGCATGTGTGGACTACATTTAGTAGGAGTCAACTTTAGAGTAGTCAGTGTGCAGCATGTGTGGACTACATTTAGTAGGAGTCAACTTTAGAGTAGTCAGTGTGCAGCATGTGTGGACTACATTTAGTAGGAGTCAACTTTAGAGTAGTCAGTGTGCAGCATGTGTGGACTACATTTAGTAGGAGTCAACTTTAGAGTAGTCAGTGTGCAGCATGTGTGGACTACATTTAGTAGGAGTCAACTTTAGAGTAGTCAGTGTGCAGCATGTGTGGACTACATTTAGTAGGAGTCAACTTTAGAGTAGTCAGTGTGCAGCATGTGTGGACTACATTTAGTAGGAGTCAACTTTAGAGTAGTCAGTGTGCAGCATGTGTGGACTACATTTAGTAGGAGTCAACTTTAGAGTAGTCAGTGTGCAGCATGTGTGGACTACATTTAGTAGGAGTCAACTTTAGAGTAGTCAGTGTGCAGCATGTGTGGACTACATTTAGTAGGAGTCAACTTTAGAGTAGTCAGTGTGCAGCATGTGTGGACTACATTTAGTAGGAGTCAACTTTAGAGTAGTCAGTGTGCAGCATGTGTGGACTACATTTAGTAGGAGTCAACTTTAGAGTAGTCAGTGTGCAGCATGTGTGGACTACATTTAGTAGGAGTCAACTTTAGAATAGTCAGTGTGCAGCATGTGTGGACTACATTTAGTAGGAGTCAACTTTAGGGTAGTCAGTGTGCAGCATGTGTGGACTACATTTAGTAGGAGTCAACTTTAGAGTAGTCAGTGTGCAGCATGTGTGGACTACATTTAGTAGGAGTCAACTTTAGAGTAGTCAGTGTGCAGCATGTGTGGACTACATTTAGTAGGAGTCAACTTTAGAGTAGTCAGTGTGCAGCATGTGTGGACTACATTTAGTAGGAGTCAACTTTAGAGTAGTCAGTGTGCAGCACTCACATATCACCACACTTAGTGGGAGTCACCTTTAGAGTAGTCAGTGTGCAGCACTCACATTATGACCACACTTAGTGGGCGTCACCTTTAGAGTAGTCAGTGTGCAGCATGTGTTGACTACATTTAGTAGGAGTCAACTTTAGAGTAGTCAGTGTGCAGCATGTGTGGACTACATTTAGTAGGAGTCAACTTTAGAGTAGTCAGTGTGCAGCATGTGTGGACTACATTTAGTAGAAGTCAACTTTAGAGTAGTCAGTGTGCAGCATG